>NW_020455469.1:261704-359103 GCF_003342845.1 Nothoprocta perdicaria | reverse complement strand
TGTGTGTATATATGTGTGTGTATATATGTGTGTGTGCTTGTATTTGTGTAGCAAATCTATATTTGGCTTTTATGCTGATGAACATTATATTTAACTTGATTACATTAGCATGTATTCTATAATTTGGGAGCCCAGTAAGATCAGCGAGGTGGCTTAAAAATGGAAATGAGGCCCATTTTCAAGGGAATTCTTAGCTTTGGGCTGGTTAGCCCAGGCCCAACTCAGTGTAAAAATCTGGAAAGAAATGCTGATAGCTCCCTTATTAAAAAAAAGTCCGTCTTTCCCTTTCAGATGGGAGCTGTAGATATCTGTGGACAATTTCGAGCTGGTAGTTTGTCCTGACAACATTAGGACACTCTCAAGTAACCTCAGTTATTCTTCAGGCACTAGGAAGGGTGGCCCTGGTAGAGCCAGGACTTTTGGTTCATGTTGAACATTCGCACTCAGCCTTTTGCAGCTTTTAACTGACTGCAAAATTGCATGGGATTCGAGGTGAGGAAGGAGTTTTGTAACTCTGGAACAAAACGCTGTCATTGAGCATTCCTCACAGTTTTTCATGGGGCAATTCTCCTCTCTTCATTTGCATTTAAAATTGGAGTTGAAAATAAGGCTTTTAGAAACTTTTAATTTCTATTTAATTATGAGAATTTAACTTCGGGGTCTCTATCTGATTTAAAAGAATAATTAAAATTAAGTATGGCTGGAGTGATTTTTCACAGTTTTTCTGCCTGTCCTTTAGGACTTAAAGTAATAGTAAATTATTTGTGGCTGGGGGTGATCTATATGTAAATTCCATTAAGAATGGAATTTTGTTATAGAGAAATTCAGATTATGAAAATGACATTGCTGCCTTGAACGTCAGTAGCTAATAAATGCATTGGTTGTTACCATTACTTCTCCTAATGTCCTCAATTAAAATGATTTAAAATAGTACAATAGATAAGCAAGATCAATTAATTTTATAAGATGATCAAAGGAATGTAGTTCTGCATTGTAAACGCTCTAAATGTGATAATGGCTTTATCAGGCGGGAAAATAATTTCAAGTAGCTTAAACCTTATTCATTTTTGCTCAAGGGGCTTTTATTTGTAGCTAATCAAATGGCCTTTTGTATTTGCTAAGGTAGAATTTTCTGATCTTGTGCATTAATTTTCCAGAGTAAATTTCTAGACATTTTTGAAAATAGCCAAAAATTCTCAGAGGGCTGTGATTATAGGATCCCATATAATCAAAGAGAATTTGATTATACTGATGTTTCTGAACAGAACAGGTTGTTTGCATTTGCGATTTGGGGAAATAACATTTTAGATTGCTTTGATACAGTGGCACTTATTTTATCTAGCTGCGTAAGGCCTTAGTTGAGATGGTGGTGTGCCCGGATTTAACTTTCACATGAACGAGTTTTTATGCGAATGGTTAATTTTATGGAATTTCCCAGGTATTTCATGTTTTATATGTACATCTAGAAGTGAAATATTTACACAGAATGATGAAAATTAGTTTTTTTGATGACAAAATTTGGATCAACATCACAAGTGAAGGCAATATTATGTTGCTTAAAGCAGTACTTTTGATTGTGAGAGGCAGGGTGAAAAGACAGAGGAAGAGAAAAGATAGACGAAAGAGATAGAGGAAGAGGAAAATCAGCAGCCTTCTTTTCCTGGCTCTTTCTAATTGCTAATTTGTACCTGGTGCTTTCAATTATGTGAATCTTTTTCTTCCCTAAGGCCTCATCTCTGCCTACTTTTCCTGCCCCACTGGCACTTGCAGACAACCATTATTTGCCCTGCTTCATTTTGGTAGGCTAAAAAAGTCACCCTTTTTTTTCTTCTGCTCTGATTTGGGTCTAATTCTTGATGCTCTTCCTATTTAAAATGARTTTTGTAGAGCAAGGATGGCTAGACCAGCACTCAGTGCTGCTGCTGAGATGTTACCAGTGCCCTGTTACTCTCTCTATCTCTCCATACAGCCTAGACTCAAGCTTTGTAGCCTAAGGAACTCATAGGCTGCTTTATCTTTCACCATGGTGTAGTAGGAGAAATGCTTATGCAAGSTGCTATCATGTGCACATCATAAAACTGCATTTATAAAAACTGCATTTTCAATAGTTTTATCATCCCTCTTAGGTACTGTGGCTATAAGAGCCTTTTAGAATTACTAAACCAACAAAAACCATTAGACAATATTATTGATGCAATAATTTTTCTCTATAATATCACAATAATTTTCTCAAGATTTTCATTGCTCTCAAAATAACTGTAGTTAGTGGTTAAACAGCGGAGGTTATATTCAGAGAATATAGTCAGTGTAGATTAGTTTTCCATGCAGGAAAGTTATTTTTTTTGCTTTCTGTGAGGTCTTACAGTGTTTCAATAGAAAGCTTCAGCAATGATGAGCAAAGTGCAGTAAGTACTTGTTGCACCATTACATGCAATAATCCAGTTAAAATAYTCTCAATTTTCCCTCATTTTTCTCCAGTGCTGCTCCTTTAACAAGAAATTCATGCTTTTAATTTCAGTATTTATTTCTCACGTGTAATATTTTGTTATTGTCTTTGTTGAATTGTGTCCATGCTCTCTATTCTTTTATCTTTGTTAGTTACCAAAATCACTGAGCAGAACTGGGACCAAGGTAGAAGTCACCCTGGGGACCGAACATGAAGCTAACCTGATAACTGCTAGTTTTTAATCAAACATATGCCTACCTTTTATTATTTCAACCTGAACTCTGTTTCTTGAACTTGTGCTGTAAGATGTTCTCAGAAGTGATGGCCAAAAGCTGTGGTAAAGTCACAGTGCCTGCGTTTTGTTCTSTCCAGCTCTGAACAAGCCAAGGATCAGTCAAAGCTTAGCTCTGCTTCCCTCCCAGACCCCTTCGGCTGAGCAGGTCAGCACTACCCGCAGTATTGAAGATGCAGACAAATACTGAATTTTCTCTGCTTTGCTAGTAATTCTTGATTTTGTTTTTTGCCTGCTACTGAGCACTGAGGGGATGATTTTTGTGAATTTTATGATCATAAAACCAAGTTCTTACTCCTAAGTTGTACTGGTCAAATTCAGTTCATGTAGTTGAAAAATCCTGAGTTGTTTCTTAGCACCCTGTTATTGCTTAGAACCTGGTTCATGTATTTGTTGTAGCTCAGCGAGACTGACCGATTTATACTTTTCCATGGTCTTTTACATTTTAATTTTTTCTCATCTTTCAGAAGATAAGCTACTTAAATAAGCTACTTTAAATGTTTGCATTTGCTGTTGTTGAAAGAGAAAAGCCTCATTTTTCTTGCTGCCCTCCAGGATATTGATAGAGCTTTATTATACTCTAGGGTCATGCTCATAGCCATGTACATAGGGAAGAAAGGCATCTCTGTTTTTAAGGAGTTAAGTGGGGATACATGCTAAATAAAATGCATTAATAACAAATGTTTGTTAATGCTGAATTGTCATCATTTTTCTAATCTGCCTGATAAATTATCTTCATAAGACTGCCCAGCCCAGCAAGTATTGAAATTTAGATCAAGAGGAGGAGATACCATATTGAAGTTGTTGTTTGCTACGTGTGCTTGCATTCAAATTAAGCTCTCTAATACAATGACCAAATGAAATAAGCTTGGATCAGTCACACAACTCCAGTATGTGTTTGAGCTGAAATACTGCACTTCATCTGCAGTGTAATTCCATTTGTGCTATTACATAATTAAATTGAGACTTGAATCATGCGTTTTAAAAGATTATGTGACCATATGTAGCTTGAACAAGGGCCAAGTTTTGAAATAGTGCTCTTTTCATGATGCCTTTCTATTAGGTTTGTTAAAGTTTTTTTGAAAATCAGAACTGAATGTTGCCAACAGTTAATGAATTGATATGATCTAAGCCTGGAGTATTTCTTTATATAATTCAGAATCAGCTTTGGGAAGGAAAAGGAGAAAAAAAAGCAACCAAACAGAAAAATCTTCTGAAGCCCAAAATGTGTAAAACATGAAAGAATGACGTCCCCACTCATGTGGGAATGTAAACTAAAACTGCAGAATGTGCTTTCATTAAATCATGCTCTTAATTAGGTTTTAGCAGAATACTCTGTAGTCAAGTTTTTGTTGAATGATTTAATTAAAAAAGAAGCACACCTGATTTTCAAACTAAAGCGTGCTGTATTGAGTAATATAATCAGTATGAACAACCAACTTTTCCATACGTGTATAATGATAAGCACTGTTTCAAAAGAAAACAAAAACTCAATGTGGAAAAATCCTTGAATTCAGGTTGTTATTATTAATTCTCCATGTCACAACTTCATGGGGTTTCAGTGCTGCCTAATTTGAGCCCAACCTCTACATACTGCTTGCTGCTCAAAACCTGGGCCTTATCTGAAAATACATCCAACTCCAAACCTGGCTTCTACAGACTTTAGTTAAACAGAARCTTAGATTTTTTTCTTTTAGCTAAATAGAAGTGGTATTATGTGCCACCTCACCTGGCAGTAATATTCAATCCTCAGTCAGTGTGGCCAAGCAAATGGGAAGAGGTTGAGTATCATGGTGTGGCCAGTGAATCTTCCTCCAAAAATCTGTGATAAGACAAGAGATGTTCTCACACTGACGACAATTTGCTGTTTCTTTCAACTGCTCTAAATTGGTATTTGCTGAAGTTCCACTGGTGAACTTTTAGTTTCAGACTGAAAAATAGCATCTGAAAAGCACTCAAAATGGTATGAGCATCACTCTTTGGTTTTAGCTTCTGAAGATTTCAGTGCTGCTCATTGTTGTACTCTCTTTTGGCTCATGTGTATTTTACAGTGGTGGTGTTGCTTCAAAGATAGAAATATTTTATTGTTGATTGGTTAGGGTCTGCGTTTGGCAGAAAGAGTTGGTAATTTTTTTTGCATTGATGTGCATATAGAAATGTAGAAATGCCATTAAAATTATTTCATGTGTTTGGTGTAGCAATCAGTGGGCATCAGTTGGTTATGCACAGAAGTAGATCTTAWTGCAAGACTGGGCTCTTCTACTGAAACTTTGGCTCTTTTCTCATATTTTAAATTGTTTTGTTCCCTTAGGTGCCTAAATGATGGCTATTACTGCTTGCAGCTTGAGACTCTTTCCATGTAGGGKTTTTAAAATGCGTGCAGACCCTGAAGAGCCACCCGTACAATGCAGAGGGAATGATATATTCATGAATAAAACAAAATAGCGTATCACTGAAAATTGGAATATATTTAGAGTAGTTATGCATTTAATCTTACTAGAGACAAGGTAAAAAGCCTTTGTTGTCTTTCTGGAATGAGTATAAATTTACTTTTTTGTACCAATAAAAAAGGCTTTTGCTAGTAAGTGTGTAGATAAGGGAGACCAGGTAAACATGTTTATTCTAGGTTTTTAAATTTGGATCACATATTGCTTACCATGCTTCCTGCCAGCCTTTGGGTCTGACTGATACTGCAGATGAGTTCAGAGCTTCCAAGTTTTGTTGCTCATCATTTACAGGCTGCACAAACTTCTACCTTCAGCAGAGGACAGAAATGGAGAGGTAGGTGAAGATTAATCACTAGCCAATTTTCCTAAAAAGATGCACCCCTAATAAATAAAGGTTCAATACTGTAATATTTCCTAGAGATATTACAAACTGGTATTTATTTTGAATTTGTTCTTTTTCTCCTGGGTAGCATCAGTCAAAGAAAGTATCCTAGCTTAAACTGCTTGGTTATTCCTGGAATCCCATCTCGTTCTAGTTCACTCTCTGGTTTATGCATAGTTTTTCTTGAAGCTGGATCATTAAAAGAACAATTATTTTTCATTACCAAGGGTTTTTTCCATTATCAAGGTTGATTTTGTATGTGTTTGATTGTGTTAAGTATCTTATAAACTGATACAGCTGGGTAGCATATAGATTCTTCTTCTGAAGATGCCATAGCTGCACTTTRAATATTTTTTGCATCATAATAAAAAAACAAACAAAACCCCCCAAACCCATCATTTTTATAAGCTATTGGTGGGGCTAGTTAGATTTCAGAGGTTTATCTGGTCATTATTGGTCTTTAAATACAGTCATCATCATAAACGCCCTCCTCTTTCCATTTACTCTGCAGAGGTCAAAAGATGAGGTTGGTTTATGAGCTTATTCTGCCATGTGTCACTATCGGCCGTACAATAGAACAGCAGGATGGAGAGGCAGCTCTCACCTCTCCATTTATTACTCTTGTCAACTTGGAAAGGATTTTTTACCTTGTGAAAGGCCCATCAGCAATGAATCAGTGAAGTGAAGACGACAGTTGATTTGTGAATTCAGATTATATAAAGTGACTAGGCTTCAGTGGACTGTGTAGATAAAGCAACTGTCATGATAAGGTGGCATGTGCAATTCCACAAAACCAAATTTATTGCACATTTGAGGAAATCATCCTATTTTAAAATGCCATAAATTTGAAATTGAATATAAGTTATACCCTTGAATTTTGATTTATATTTTGAATATTTTTAATGTGATGCTAAGTAGCATAAATTCAATGCTAGGAGTTAATGCATTTCTCTTTTAAGGGTCATTTTGACTTTTCTTCTGAATATGTTATCACATTCCTAATATTTTATTCCAAGCAGAAAAACCATTTCATTCTATATTTAAACTTAATAAACATCATTAAGACCAAGCTATGATGGTTAGAATAAGGCAGGCAAAGTTTATGGAGGAAGATGGGAGGCCACAACTTTCCTGAGACGCACAAGTATATGCTGTGCATGTACAGATGTTAGCGTGTGTATGCGTATATATGTATATTTATGATAGCAAAAGCTGTGTCTATTGTCAGTAGCTCTTTCCAAATTATTAGAAATATAGTGATGATTAAGTGTTTAATAGAGGAAGGTGAATAAATCCACAGTCTTACTGAAGGATTTGTTTGAACTTTTCTGCAGTGTTGGTCCTTAGCCCTCTTTAAGACTTCTCTTTGCTTACAACTGCAGATTCCTGCAGCACTCCCACTCTCCAAACTTTGTCGGGATTTGGGAGTGGCTTCTCACACTCCACATCACGAGATTTTTTCAGTGGCGTTGCAAAACTTGCAGGTTTCGGAGAACAATGTTTTGTTTGGGATGGAATGTACATATAGACCCATATAATCTGATGCCCCGTAAAGGAGCTGGCAGGAGACGTAAGAAAATATTGTGACTAACCGCCCTCTTCTTGGTGGATGTACAAACTGAGGCAGAATATCCGTTACCCATTTTAAAAGCTGCCAAGCGCTATAGGATTAGGCAAGGAATAAGCAGCCTTTTCAAAATATTTCATGACAGCTTTACATTAAAAAGAGTTTTAGATTGAGAACATAACACCTGCTGGCCTGGATCAGACTTGGATAGTCTTTCTGACACTGGTCAGCACCAGATGCTTAGGGCAAGGTACAAAGAAATCCATAATGGACATTTATGGAAAAATTGTCAATTGGGGGATTTTCTGYCTAAACCAACGCAGCTAGCAGTTGGCTTATGCCCTCGAGTGTGAGTTTTAGTATCACTTATAAATGTCTTTTTCCTTTCTAGTATAACTGTGGATGTTCTTATTATTCACATAAATGTCTAAGCCTTTTTGAATCCTGCTAAGCTCTTGGCTTTAATAATATCTTGTGACAATGAGTTCCATATGTAAATTTGGTAGTATATAAAAAATATATCTTAGTGTAGATTTGCTGCCTTTAATTTCACTGGGCACTTTTTTTCCCAAAGGTTGAAACTTTTTTTTTTTTTAAAAGAAAGACCAAACCTTCAGAAGGCACAAACAGCTACAATAATGACTTTAATATGTCTCATTATTTATTTTTCTTCTTAAAGTCACGAAATAAGGAAGTTCACAGGGTCTACAGGCCATCTTAACACAGACCCTTATTCTCTCCCAACACATCTGGGCGTTAGTGTGGCTTCAGAGAGACGCCTCCTCTCATATCCCAGTCCTGCAGGGTTTAGCAGAACCTTTCTGCCTTAGCTCTGCCTGTTCTGTTGATTATTAAATTTTAGGTTTCAGCCTGGGCTTTAGAAAGCAGTTACTTCAAAGAATTGTTGGTTTGCATAAGCATCCACATGTTTGGACGCTTACCAAACATATGGGTTTCTCTGAATCGCCTCTGCCCATAAAATGAGATGGACATCTTGAGCAATCAGATTTTTTTCTGTGATATTCTTCATATCAGCAGATTATAATCTTTAGAGTAAATGTGCTCAAAGATTGTTTTAAAGGTGGGTATTGTTTACCTGAAAACTCATTTAATTGTTACTTATTTCCCAAACTGGCCCCTTAACTGTTCTCTTAAGTAAGCCTGTATCTGGCAGGAATATGACTTGTCATATTTTATTTCTGTATCATTTGGACTCCTAGCTGATGTATGTGATTCTGAAAAGGAGTCCTTTGAGAGAACCTCTGGAGAGCTCTTGTGGCTAGAAATCCCTCCTGGCATGTGCCAGATGAACATTTCCGAAGCACATCCCGGGCAGGACGGCGTCCTCTGATGTGGTCCAGCTTCTGACCTTTCCAACCAAGTGGCTGCTTCTACCGGCTTGCAGGCTCTAGATGGCAATAAAACCTGGGCTAAAATCCCCATAGCAGCTTCATGGGAACTTYTGAACTGTAGATTGTAAACTCTGATTTCTCCATGGGGCCTAGGAGAGCCTTTGGGGAAGGACCATGATGCCTGCCCTAGGCTTAGCAGCTCATGGCACTTTCTTGGGTGTTATCGTCACCTGGCAGAGCTCTGCTGTGTCTTCTCAGGCCTCCTGCTTAAATTGGTGCCTGAGGAGGATGCTCCTTTCATCTTGTCGTTGCTACAGCTATTTAAACGTAGGATAACTGAAGCACAGAAAGAGCAGTATGGTCTCTCAAACTGATCCAGAAATGAGCTGAAAACTCTTCCAAGTGCTTCCAGTACACTAGCTGCAGGATTGAGTTCTCTGATGTGTAGAGGCAAGGAGGTAACGTAACTGGAGAAGAGGACTCCAGCATGGAATRTACCTTTTGGGTTTGCTATTGGTATCTGTAGCACTTGGCTCTCTCATTCTGCAACACAGCTGCCTTGCATTGGGTGCTGTAAAAAAAAAAGAGCACAGAAATGGTCTTTTCCCYCAGAGTTTACAACTGGAACTGTCATACTGAGGCAAGAAAAAACACTCTGCTTTGGTCAKACTGGAAAGCTAGAAGGTAGTTTCTCCTGTTGGCATATGGACAACATTGCAAAAATATTTGCTTTTTTGAACAAAGCATGTATTAAAAAAAAATACAAATTTTTGAGTCTAGTTTTGTACTGCTCTTCAGTAGAAATACAGTCCCATGCTGGAGAGGACAGATTAGAGCAGGCGGGACGTTGCTGCTAGAGTATAGGTAAATGAGAAAACACTTGTGCTCCTCTTCTTAGGGACTGGCAGCTTTGAAAACTGKCTTTCATGTGAATATCAGAAACTTTATTGCCTTGACTTGGGTGACCTCATCCACTAGAATGAAGTCATTCATCGAGCCAAGAAAGACAAACCTTCGTTCCAGAGAATTAATCAAGTCCATCAAGTGCTCTGCTTGCATCTTATCTCCAGCCAGTGAGAGAGCAAGCAGTTAAAAACTTGACAGCCACCAGATAGCCTCCTGTTCTTCATGTTATGCTAACATCAAAAAGGAGCGAGGAGGCTTCCAAAAGCTCAAACTTGCTACTGGATAAGCACAGCTTGACATAATTTCTGACTTGGGGATTACATTGTTTCAAATCAAGGTATTTCTTAGAGAACAAAAACATGGCATTCCAGTGAACTTTAGCTTTTTTWAAAAAAACTATTAACTCTGCCAGATAGGAATGCTGAGCACATAATTGCTCACCCTGCCTTTTCATCCCAAGCTATCGCAGAACCCATAAACATTCCAATTAGGCAGCCAATTAAAATGAGAAAGAGCCCTCCTGAATTATACAGCAGTTGGAGGCTGTTCTGCCTTTCTAGTTGTCAGCCAGTGAAAGGTTTTTATTGCATTTGAACTGAAGGAGGTGAAAGAATTAAGTGAAACAGTGATGTTTGAAAGGCCCATGTGAAGGGGCAGAGCAGTGATAATAGTTCTCAGCACCAGTGACAGGGAGCCATTAGTAAGCTATGAAAAGCTTTGTTATGCTAAGAGGTGGACATTATAAAAGGTAGAAGAAAGCATTTACTTATTTATAAATAAAAAACACTTAATTTTGTTATTTTTATACTCTTATGGCAGTGACTGTATAATTTGAAAACCTGGTGTTATTTCATGAGGCTTGTGTTGAGGGGCTGTTTTTYGCCACGGCAAATGCTGCCCGTCCTCTCCCAAAGAAGTGTCCAGTAGGGTTTTTTTGCTTGCTTGCTTGTTTGTTTTAAGTAAATTATTCACTGCCAAAATGCCATCCTGTAAGACACGAGGTGTTGATKGTATGGCTTTACATTGCTGAGTCCTGAATAACTGTGGAAGGAAAATGGAAAAGCTAAATGTTTTTGGAGGCTGGACTGGATAACATGTCATTTGCCAAGATGAACTGTAGCACAAATTTTTTTCTATCCCAATGAGGAAGAGGGTGATCTTACCGGCTCTCGGCATGATCCCTAAGCCTGGCAGTGCTGCTTTGTGCCCCTGATGACACTGCAGCTGACCTTGGGTGATGGCTAAAGCAGCTTCCTACACCCTAAACCTACACATGCGAATGTTGCAGCAAGCTTGTTATTCCGAGGCATGTTGAATGTCAAATCACAGGGAAAGGGCTGTCTTTCCCAACACCACCTCGGTGTGTGAGACGTCCTGTGTTTGAGGGAGCGAGTTCCTCTTTCTCGTTACCTGTTCTGGCTTGCAGCAAGGTTTCTTTCTGTTTGCATAGGAAAAACTGAGTGGAGAGGCACTGTAGGAAGCAAAAATGACATGGATTAGCCCTTCACCTGCCCCTCATATATATCTAAAGAAAATCTTATTAGTCTGAATAGGTTGTATTTTCCTGGTGGCAGGAACCATGATTTATTCTATATTCTTCTGAGCTTGAATATTCCTGCATTGCTTGACTGACAGAAATGGCATCTCCTAATGAGTGTATTTAGCTGCAGATGATGTCAATTGGTATCGAACTCTTTTCTTTATTTTAACACGTGAAGTTGTTTCAACGTCCTGTATATGTTTTTCCAGGCAAAGTTTCTCCCTAATCTACTGTGAAAGCAATTTCCACAGGTCTTTCTGGCTTGTCTTCTCTTCCTCCATGTTTTTCACTTCTGTTTTTTTCTGTGTTTTCTTTTTTTCTCCATYAGCATTTACTGTTTGGACATGGTCTATGCAAAGGGTCCTGTATTACAGCACATCATAGGTGTCAAAGGTGGGGACTGGGCAGGCACTGGAGTAATGAAGCTATGAAATGCACCCATCCCACCTCTTCTCCACGTGTAGAACGTTCTATTTTTCAGAAATATGTTTTTGGTAAGACTTATTTCTCTGTGTAATCTGTGGTTACAATTTCTGTCCTCTATTTCTGACATATATCAGACTCTGCATCTGAGCTACCTTATGTATAGTAATGTATATAATGCTTTGTGGCCCTCCTGGAGCAGCAAGAGTTTGAAATGTTTGTATGTTACGCAGATGGGCATGTGTTGGCATGTTATGGTGGAAAGCTCTTTGCTGAAAGAGCATCAAATTCAGTTAGGGGATGTGTATTACAAATGCAATTACAAATGCGTGTTATAAATATATGTTGGAACATGATTTTTCCATGATGGAAACCTCAAAGTTCAGTCATTATCTTCCTTAAAAAGCAGGAGGAATTCTGAGTGTAACATGTGTCCTAGGCTTTATACACAACTGTTTTTCTGCTTGTATTTGTGCATGCACCTCATCAAAACTGGGTGCAAGGCAGCCGGATGATGTTTTATAGTGTCTCTGTTGCAGGGCAGGCTCTGTTTAACAGTCCCTTACAGCATGTGGATCTGCATGTAAGGCGTTTGGCTTTCACATTAAGACATGGCAACRTTCATTTCCCTTTGCTTTGCTTTTGCCAAGTTACCATATGTAAAACAGTCCGTGGCCAGGACCACGGCAGGGCTGAGCAGGAGGTGCATGTGCTGATACCTGAGGGAAGGAACCAAGAGGGGACATTTGGGGTGGCTTCTGGAAGATATTCATGCTTTTGTGAAGCCTGACTCGTAATGCATGGGAGGCGATAGAAGAGTTTCCAGTCTATCAAAAAATATCGAGTTTTTTTTGGATTTCCCCCATCCACGCTTCATGTTAAGGAATTCAGACTGAGCCAGTAACCAGGAATAAAGTTGTAATTAAAAAAAAAAAAAAAAATCCCCATAAAATAATCATGCCCAAGACTGAAGCTGTTGGGGCGTTTGCAGTCCCAGATATCAAATCTGAGCTGCTTCATTTCACAACTGAATAGAAATTGTACAGGGCAAATAATATTGCCCGGTAAGTTTCATCTGGGGACTGAACCAGCACAGAGGTGATTCGTGGAGGTGCAGAGCAACGTTTGCAAAGGGGCTCCTGAACTTAGAAAGTAAAGAAAGGGAATATTTGAAGAGCTACCTAAACATAGCTTGAGAGCTGGTGGCTTTGTTGTGTACATGGATGTTTGTGTGAAACATGGCAAGAAATTTTAGTGGGAAAGAAGATCTTAAAAATCTTCAGGAATTTTAAGGAATAAGAATCACATGCTAAAAGTAGGAGACAGTTTGGGAGGAGCAGAATAATGCGAATAGTATAAAGATCTTGAAATGTCTAAGGAAATACAAATAAAATTAGAAATTAAAATTTGAATTTAAAAAAAAGTAAAAAAAAAAAAAAAAAAAGTAGGAACTATGAACTCATTAAGAGTGAGGTTGCCTAGGCAAAAGAATAGCAAGATCTGAAGTCAACGAGAAGATTTGAACCAATTAACCGGGAGCCAGGTGACTGGAGGCTCTTCAGTCTCATTGCTCCTTTTGGCAGGAGGCCTCTGACCAAGGGGYGTAGAATGAAGTTTATCCTGGTTTTGTCAACTGGGCTTTCAAGTGCAGTACCCCAGTAAGCAAATATTACAGTAATTTAGTTACTGTTACCTGTCTGCTAGTGTCTTAAATATAAACTCCGTGAATTTTATATTCCAGCCCTGTGCGGCATAATTCACTGCTGCAGCCATTCCAGGGTAGTGAATGTTACCTGTGCAATTTGCTCCAGGAGATTTAAGGCTCTTGGTTTTATTTTTGCCTGATCAGCTTGTAATTTATATCCATACCTTTAAAGCCATGAGATAACAGAAACTGTGCTGTGATGTTGCTATGCTGCATACATATGGCCTTTAAACAGAAAAGTATGGGAAGGATAATTGCCTTTTTTTGATTTTGTGGTAAAACATTCAGATAAATTTTAAGTTAACTGCATCCATGTTTCAGTTTGGCCTATTTTTTTTTACTATAACATGAGAAATTCATTTTTAATGATAGGAAACATGAAAAATCATCATTATTTTGACTTTTTAGTCTTGCTTGCTGATTAATCCTGTAAATTTACTGCAGAGATAATGGGAAGAAGGGATGACATCATGCATATACAGCTGCCTTTTTAAGTGCCAGGGCCAGAGGAACCACTTACAGTAATTAGGAAATCCTTAAACAAGTGTTTGTGAAGTATTGGCTAACCCTCACTGTTTGCTTTTTTTTTTTTTTTTTTTTTTTTTCTGGCACCACACTAGAAAGATTTGACCTTGAATAATTATCTACTCACTGACTTTCTATCCTTTCCAGTTACTGGAGCACACAGGCTACCGGTTGATTGCTTCATTGTAGTGTGATATTTTCCATATTTTAGAATATAAATAAAAGGCCACAGCCCTCCGTATTTGAGCAAGAAGGTCACTCAAGTGCTGTACTGAACGAGCCCCAAGGAATAGTTCAGAATGATCAAAGATGAATTGAGTAATATTTGATTAGCCTCCTACAAAATACTTCCTGGTAAATTACCAGCCTTTTCACACGCTGTTCATGCATTTCTTATTTCCATTCATTTTTGCTCTGTTTTAATCTTGTAATCATCCCACCATGTTTTTAGATATATTTTTACCTTAGTTGTCATCCATGACATTTTTATTTTCTTGCCTAAGCCTCTGAAAAATTCAACAGCCCAAAGACAGTTTTGAGCCACTTCTGAATATTCTGCTCAAGTGATTAAAAACAGGTTCTTCTCAAAAACTTGAGGGTAAAGTGTTAAATATAGCATCTTTTTTCTGATCCAGCCAAGTTCCAAACTTGTCATTTACGCATTTTAAATTCATCTCCTTATCCAGCCTGCATAACATGCAGACTTTGGACCACTGGATGCAGAAAGCCTTGCTCACTAGTGCAGTGAGCCACTACACCAATTGGTCCAAGTTATTCTTTCCAGAATTATATTAACTCACATAACAGGATACTTTTTTTTTTATTGGAAAGGTTATCATATTTTTGTGTGATGCCAAAACACTTTTGAACAAATATATGAAAAAAAATCAAGCCAAAACAAAAAATCCAAACCCAAATATCCACATATGAGAATTTATTTTCAGTTAATTGCATTTGGATTCTGTCTCCCTCACTATATGCAAATTCTTAGGCTAAAAGAATTTTAGGCTATATTGATGTCCCTGTAGAAAAGAATATATTACTATTTCTATAAGAAATATTTAAAAAAAACCAACTTTTTATTTCTATTTTTTTAATTGCTACTTTTTCTGCTGTGCTACTGAATGAATTCATATGGTTGTCACTTTTTTAAACCTATCTTTTAGCCAAATTAAACTGTGTCACATGCTATTTTTAAAGGTCTTTCATCTACTCCATTATATCTATGTAGCTCCACCACTGTCAAAAAAAAGTCAACTAATTAAGAAGGCAAAGCTGAGACATTACCTTAGAGGCAGCGTCTTTTAGGAACGATGCTGCCAATAGAAGGGTCAAAGAACAGGACATCTGCTGCCATCTACACACTGGTACCTTCTCACAGCCATGCATGCTTTTGATTGCTTTTCTATACCCAAGCAATAACTGTATGGCCTTGGTATGTATTAGCAAGATTAAAATTAAAGATTTTCTGTTTCTAAATAGTCAGCTTCTCTCCTGGAGCTAGACCTAGGTTGGTGAGCCATTTCTGTAGCATCTTATATGTATAAATACACATTGATGGGACTGTCATGTATTACTCAGAAAAGGGGTGGCATATATATTGTGAGATTCTTAAAACAGCATTACAGTAAGTTCTGAAGAGGGACCGGTGCGTTGCCTTGTCTAACGTGATTGCTCAGTCCAGCAGAAGGTGAGCATGACTTGTTCTGAATTATACTTTGTCAAGGCTCGAGACTGACAAAATGAGTCTGACTTACATATGAAAAATGGATAAATCCATTCCTTATTGCTAATGGCAGTCTTTCTCCAGCGGCGATATCGTAAATTCCACCTATTTTTGTCTTAAAACACTTGCAACGTACATAGATAAAAATAGTAATTAAAACAAGGAACTGCTTTAAACTGAACTGGTTCTGTCTTTAGGAATATGTTATCTTTTCAACGAACGTGATAAACTGTTTGAGTGAAGTTTAGTTAATGGAAACCCTCATAGTGTGGTTGGAAGTTGGCTAAACTTAGGATGTTACAGCCGGGCTGCAAAGGCAAAGAGCATCAATTAGGAAGAGCTGGAGGCTTTGCTGTATGGGAAAGCGGAGCTCGGCGGGGCGTGCGCAGGCATGACGAGGAAGCTGGCTGACAGCTCCGTGATGATGGACGTGGACGAGAAGTTAGGAAAAACAAGCCTGCATTTTGARGTGTTTGCTGGAAGACAAACCGAGGGAAAGTTCTTAAACATAAGCCCATAAATTTATTTCCTAAAGCCTTTAGGTGGGCCTTAAATAAATTTCACTTAAAAGGTCGTCAAGGTGCTAAGATCACTTGGGACTTTTGTGTATGCATTTCTGTTTTGAAAATAGGCCTTTAGTAGATGGCATCTCCTTTTCCTGCTGTTTCTGCTTTAATGGAGTGTGATGCAGCAGAGACTTGATTTTTATAATTTTGTAAATCTGGGCTTTTATTTTTCTTGTGTCCGTAGCAAACGTTGTCCAGTGTGGGATTCTATAAACAGCAGAACGCCCATACATGAAAACATCATTCTTCCGGCACATTATAATAGTTTAATTACAAAACAAGGATTATTTCAATTAAAGCTGGAATCAATCTGGGTAAAAATTACTATTTCATAATGTGCATCACAAAACACAACAGCTTGGGACAGGAAATGACTAATACTTTATCCAATTTAATTTATATCGGTGGAAGCTTATCCTTGATGCGCTGGCCACAGCTCAACTCCGAGTAAACACCCTCATTTAGACAAAATTGCTCTTAGCTCTTCAACAACACCAAGTGGCCAGAGCCGTTTTCTTAAAACTCATCCCAAGTATTGCCTATCTAGCACACGCCCGAATAGCTCTTTGGGACACTGACTCAGAGCGGCTGTAACTGAGCACGTTGAGTCATCAGCTCTGCTTCTTGAGGCAATTTGGTGTTCCTTGTCAGGACCCTCTCCAAAAACGGTTAAATCGGCACATCTTATCTTGTGCATCTGCCCGCCTCAGGCCTTGATGAGGAGAACATCCTCCTCCTTGCCTTCCTGCTCTATATTCTAGTCTTTGAGCACCTTGCAGAGGTGCTGGGAGATGAGGACAGTCTTGGTTTTGCTGGACTGAGCATGGAAGATGCTGCAAGGCCACAGGAGTATCTTTTGTTCCCTGATTTCCTCCTAGAGCAGGAGAGCTCATGGTACCTTCCCACTTGTCTGGAAGTAGAAAAAAAAAAAAAAAGAAAAATCATTGTTTGGTCCCAGTTGTCTGGAAGTAGGAAAAAAGAAAAATCATTGTTTGGACAGTTGGTCGATGGAGATTCAGGAGTCTGATTCAATGCTAAAAAGGATTGACTATTTGCCAGAATACTAATGTAAGTAATTGGAAGTGTGCCTAAGTGGCTTTAAAGTACAAATATTTTTAACTAGTCACTGTAAAGATATAATGCAGCAAAGGTAAAAGGCATAGAAATATGTGTAGGCTCTAAAAATAGGTGGTGATGTTGGAGGCACCCTGGGGGTCAGTGGGGCAGCAAGAGGGTTCTCAGAGCTCAGTATTGTTACTTATAGTATTCATGAGTATAAGAAAGAGTTTATAAGAAGGGATGGAAAAAAAAAAGAAATAGTTTAATATAATAATATCGGAGAAATACAGTTTATGGCATATGTGTGGTATCACTAGATGCTTAGATGTCCTCAGTTCACCTTTAAATGTAGAGCATTTCTTAAATCCTCTGTGTCTCCAGATTTAGTAACTTTTATATATCCATGAAATTTTTGTTTTAATCAATTTTTCAGCTAATTTAGCAGTTCTGTTTATCCTGTTTCGGGTCTGTTCACCCGTACATGTGCCACCTTTTGGTGTGTGCTGCTGGAAATGAGCAAAGCGCCTCTGTTTCCTGGCTGAAGGTATGTGGATTTTTGAGCAGGTGTGGATTTTTCCTGGTCGCCCAGACACGTGTACGATCCCCTGATGGTGGATCTGGTGTGGGCTTGAGCCTGAACTCAATGGTTTTCCTTTGCTGACAGCAAGTCCTGCTGCTTACTTTGTATTTCACATCCAACAGCATTTTGCACCTCCAAAAATCTTCATAAATCTCCATAAAATGCACCAGGCAGAACATTTTAAAGGTTTCCTGGAGAAATTAATTATTATTTCTTGCATTCTGTTAAGGCTTCAAGAAAGCCCTTTTCCTCACCATCCATGTGGTATTATTGACACAATTTACATTGCATCCCTCATATTAATACTCTGATCAATCACTGCTGACAATACAGTGTCTTTGTGTGAGGGGCTGTAGGACAAATGTTTTAGCTTGTGAGGAGAAAATTGTTAGCATTTGAATAGAGAGCGGTGCGGGGGAAGGATTAATAGCCTACTTTGATGGATTAGAATGTAGGGAAATTGCTCAATATTAATATGAAAATGTTTGTGAATTGGCTGTGTGGTGCCRTCAATGGAAAATGAAGGCCAGTGATTATGTCTCCAAGGCCTTATCAGTTCAGACTTGACTCTCACCAAAGACTTTCACACAAAAGCCTGATGAGAGCACTAGAAAATAGCTGAATAAGAGCCACTACAATAAGGGAACCATTCAGCCACCGGTGTCACAATGTCAGGTTTTGTGCCCTTTATGTAATATTGTACATCTTTATATTAACATATCTGAATATGGATTGGTAATAAACGAGGCAAATGAAGCTACCTGCTAGACATGTTTATTTCAGTAATTTTTGATCAGCTATGAAAGATTACTGGAAAACGAGCCAGGGTTGGTTTTATTAAACAACCGAGGCTACAAGCAAGGTTCCTTTGTGTGCATTAGGGTAAGGATTTCAGATATGGTTATTTATTTATCCTTGTAGGAAAGAAGTATGTGGTGGTCCTGTGAGACACTGCAGGAAAACTCGCTTCCTATTACATAGCTTGAAAACAGACAAACAAACAGCCTGCTCTGTGTGCTTTGCTCTTCGTAAGGTTTTAGATAGGCCCCACATACATAAGCATGCCTAGTTATATTTGTATTTAACGTAACTGGTAGGTTTAAAGTAACTTCAAATTACAGATCCGCTTCTTGTTTTATTTTTGCTACGTGCTTTGTCTTCCTAAGGCTGAATGAAGTGATGTATTAGTCAACTGCTGTCACACATCTGCTGGAGCTGGACCACCAGAAGACACACCAGTCTGCTCTTTATAAACTTCATGTAGCGGTTCAATGTGTGTAGAAATTTTGCATTGCATTTTGAATTTGAATAGATGTGTATCTAGTACAAGAACTAGCACATGAAAAATAACATTAGATTTGTCAGTGGTGGCCAGTGATAGGACAAGTGGCAGTGGATAYGCATTGAAAATTGAAACAGAGGAAGTTGCATCTCCATATGAGGAAGAACTTCTTTACTATGAGGGTTTGGAGCCCTGGCACAGGCTGCCCAGGGAGGTTGTGGAGTCTCCTTCTCTGGAGGTCTTCAAAACCTTCCTGGATGCCACTCTGTGCCTTGTGCTCTGGGTGTCCCTGCTGGAGCAGGGGGTTGGACTAGATGATCTCCAGAGGTCCCTTCCAACCTCAGCCATTCTGTGATTCTGTGACCCTCGCTTTACTCCCAGCCTTTAGCCTCGCTTTACTCTGTCTCTTCACCTTTGCTTTACTCTCTTTATCCTCACTTTACTTCATCAAGCCCTGCCAGCTGAAGTGTGCTGCCTCCTGGCATGGAACCCTGTCCAAGAGATGTCCTCCTCCAAGCTCTCAGAGTTCTGCTTTATCCAGGGCTCATTTCACTTGATGCAACTGGGTTTTATTAGATTTAAGAGTTGCATCATGTGTCCCTCAGGTCTTTCAACCATTTCTCCTTCACTTTTACAGTTCAAATGYCTTGTTTGTCTAACCTGCTACCCATCCCAAGCAATCTTGTGAAGAGATAGCGGGGTTAAGGTCATCCTGTAGAATAATACTACAGTGACAGCTTTGCTACGTGACTTCCACTTTTCCTGGTAAAAAGATTGCAAAGAAATAGGGGGAAAAAACCTTTAGTTTAGAACAGATTTTTTTTTGCACTTTTTAATACATTTTTTAAAATCAAAATTGTATCTCCTGTTAGTGGATGACATTTTATTCATTTTTTAATTTAAGAGTTTCATGTTTTTCTACATGCATGTTTCTCACACAARTATTTTCTTTAAAGCAGAGTTTGGTGTTCTGTATGAATTGATGGTCTGTGCTTTTTCTTTCTCCTGGAGGGATGATTCTGACAWAAAAGCTTGCCCCAAGTATAGAAAAAGTATTTCTATTGCAAGATTTAATTATAAACATGCGAAGTCCAGAGTTTTGTATGTAATTAATAATCCAGTTTCTTTTCATTAATTGTAAATCACAATCTGGTGCAAAGGCACTGTTGGCACTTGGCTATTTGTAATCTACTGTAGTTAGTACTGGATCAATAAATCTTTTATAACTGGTGCCAAGTCTCCTAAGCAGCTAATAAAGGAATCTTGTACACATTTCAATAAAACTAAAATAGAAGACTAGTGTGTTAAATATAGTTGTGTTTTAAGTGGAGTAAATGTTTAGCTTTAGTAGGAATGTACTCTATTTTCAGAACTCAGCATAAAGGTTGCTTTAAAATGCTTAAAATACAAAGGTGCATAATATTCTCAAATTTAATCTTCCTGAAAACCTGTGGAGGTTCCTGAAAGATATAGCAAATTAATTTGCTCACAGCGTGAGAGCTTATTTTGAAATATGTATATGTTTTGTATATGAACTATTTCAAGTATTTCAAGCATCATTACCAACTGTATTTCATCAGGCTGTAATTTTGGGTGTAAATACATGGATTGTCTCAGTCATTTCAGGACTTGAGAACTTGGTGAACTTAGTGGGGAAGAGTATCACTCTAACTATAGCTTCAACAGGTTCAGGGTCTGCTCGTGAGCAATGCCAGCATTGTATTTTAATAAATTCATGTCTTTATTGTATGTTTAGCAAGTTTAACCACAGCATTCATATTTTTTATCAGTTTTACTGTGTTTAGATATTATAATTACTTAAGATTTGCTTMGTACATGTATAAGTGATATCGCCCATTAATTAAATTATTTCATGTGCAATATTTCAGAAGAAATGACACCCGGTACTTTATTTTCATCTGTTATTTCTCTGTTCCTTTGTCTCCATAGCAGCAATTAGGAAACACATTTTTGTATGTGTTTGATACTGTGCTTGGGAGTGATAAAGATGATTAACGATACTCCGTGAGTAATCTTCTTTATATATATATATACATATATATATAACTAAGAATATATCTT
This sequence comes from Nothoprocta perdicaria, assembly GCF_003342845.1. Classification (NCBI taxonomy): domain Eukaryota; kingdom Metazoa; phylum Chordata; class Aves; order Tinamiformes; family Tinamidae; genus Nothoprocta; species Nothoprocta perdicaria. The sequence continues at coordinate 338,223 of NW_020455469.1, read as the reverse complement.
TGTGGACATGTACAAGTAAACATTAATTTCTGCATGCTCATGAGCAGCTCAAGCCAAGCGGCCTGGACRTAAACCAACTCTAATCTGTACAGCTTATCACTATTCTAATACTGTGTTAAGCCTGAACTGCTTTGTGTGCAGGAAAGTGAGTAAAGATGAGAGAAAAGTGAATAAATTTAGAGATGTGCATGAATTAGCAAGCTCATATTGGTAGTTAGGGTCAGCCTTGAGGTCTTGTTCAACCTGTCTTTGCCTCTTTTTTGCACTCACGTTGGTTTGTGTTGTTGTGCTTGGTTTGTTATTTTGACCTAGCTAAGACCTGCTAGAAACTCAGCTCTGTGTTATCTTTTTTTGTCCTTTCTAGGCTTGCTGAAAGTTGTAGAAGCAAAAAAAAAAAAAAAAAAATATCAGCTACAAAATGTTGGGAAGGTGGGAAGCGACACTGAGCATCCTGTCTGGCAGAGCTCCGGCACACGAGGTGGCTGCAAACAAGTAAATCCCTGCATCCAATCCCCTTGGTAAGTCTTCCTTAGGAAGATGAATCACAATTTTTAAGATGTCACTCTATTGCTTTATTGGACGCTGTGTAATAGCTGTGCATCTAACAATTTTTTCAAGGTCTGATTCCTTTACTCAATACCCTGAAGCAGGTTTGTGAATTTTGGACCAAGGGATGTGTGTGATTTAAAAGAGGGGTGATGCAGAGCTTACTTTTGAACGAAGAACAGCTTTTATGATTAGCTGTTTCAGTGCACTATTGTACTACGTGCTTGCAGTTATTTCATAACTCTTCCAGAGAGAAAAAGTGACGACCTTAAAAAAAAAAAAAAAAAAAAAAAAAAAAAAAAAAAAAAAAAAAAAAAAAAAAAAAAAAAGAGGAGGGGGAAAAAAAAGTGATATGTAGATACTGTTTTCCACAGTTAAAGGTCACCTTGACTTTTAATCTTGACTGCCATACTTTTCTTCTCATTAAAATATTTGACAAGAATTCTTTGCATGAATGAACAGCACAGAACACCTTAAGACTACTCAATTTTCACTGAAGATGTTGCATTGTCATAATAAATAATTGTACTGTCAGCTAAAAATCATGATGTTACATACATTAACAAATAAAACATGTTTTATATGCTTATTTCCTTGAAGAACCTGTTTTTTCCTCGTAAGTGGATAAAGCAGCAACGCTGAATATGTTTCTTAGATTATTTGCTTTTGTATATAAAATGCCTTGAAATAATACTACAAGAAARGATATTTTTCTTCCCCTAGCACTTTGGAATCTGCACAATTGTCTATTTTTCAGGATTGACTGTAACAATTTGCTTCCCATTATGCAACTGTATTCCCATTTTAGTCCGTCAGCACTTGAAAAGTGATATATTTTTATGAACATCTGTGCAAGTATTTCCTGGTCTGATGTCTTTTATAGGGGCTGGCCTAAATATATAAGGTCATTTTATAGAGAAGCTTTGTTATTCTCTGTAGCCAGATGCCACTCCGCAATAGAACAAACTGAGATTTAACTGTCATGAAATCTGACATCATAAATTTTATATCGCTTTATAATAAGCCCAAATGAATATCACTATGCATAATGCAAACAGTCTTGTAACTTGACCTTTACCTAAAAGGAATTATTATATGTAGAAAGAGTCTTGTGAATTAAGAATGTAATTCTTTTCCCTTTTGGTAGCTCAAGGGTTGCTATAGGCACTGAGTTTTTATTGTTATTTTTATGCCACTAAAGTGGATGCGGTTTTCAGCACTTGTCTGGGAGGATGCACAAAAGTTGGACTGAAGGAAAAAAGGTTTTGAGTCAGTCTGCTTGCCGCAGAAAATCACATGTAATCCTAGGTACACTGGTTATTTTTTAAATTYGTATTTGTTTGCCTAGAGATAATTAGAGATAATTTCACATCTTGGAAATATAAATAAATACCTGACATGGAAGAAGAAAGACTAAAATATATCAAATCTTGCAAACTGATGTGAACAGTTAGGAAATTTGTTTAGTATTCCTCAACAGCTGTTTGTGAAGGAAGTGTTCAAGATGCTCTTTGCTAGGAAGATTTGTTACCAGAAAGTCTTTTATGTTTTAATTGTGTTTTGTTCAATTGTGCTATGTTTAGGATACTGACTGTAAGAGTTTTTGTGCGTAAATGGAAATACTAGGAATAGATCTCATTCCATCATTTCCATGGAGTCAGTGTGCAAATTGAAAACTTTTGCTGAAAGTTCCCTCAGTTCTGCCCTTTTCTTTCTAGAGACTAACTTTGATTTTACTTAAAGAATAGTGACAATAAGTAATAAGTATGCTTGATTCTCTCCACTAACTCTTGATACTCAAAGAAACTCTTCTTTAAAATGTGCAGAAATTTTGCTGAACCTAGAGTGGCTGTGTAAAATGCATATTTACAGGAAGATGAGAACTTCTGTTGACTATCAGGAATCACAAGAGGGAAAGAAATCATCTTGTTCCGTGTCAACATGGCATATCACTTGCATGAACATCAAGAGGTAATACATTATTCTCATTTCTCTCTAATCTGAAATCAGAAAATGACACAATTTTTGGGTTCCTGACTGAAATGAATTATTTATTTTATTTTTAAAGGCCTTCCCACATAGCAAAAATGAAAAAGTAACCCATATAAAGTTGGATTTTACTCTGATATATTGTTGACTGCATTCATGCACAATTTACATTTACCATATTTTTGTATAKTTATTTGTTTCTCATGTCTTTTTATAAAGTAATCTTTTTTTTTCCCTAGCCTATGTACTTTTGCTGCTTGATAAATTAGRAACATAGGAACATATCGCAACAACATTCTTCTGCTATTTGTATTCGTATTCAGTACATTAAAAAAGAGGGACATAAAATGTATAGAGCACCATTTCTTTTGACGCAGAGCTCAGTCAAATCTAAACCAGTTTTTCAGGAAAATCACCATAGAATTTCCGAATATGGATTATACCCGCAACGAATGCCAGCTACATACTTCTAGCTGCTTAGGATTTTGATTTGTTGGGAAGTTTTCAATATTTTTTCTTTTTTTTTTTTTGATATTTGTTTTATTTCTACTTTTGTTTTCAGAAGCTGTTGCATTGTTTCTGTTGAAATCATCCGTGATTATGTGCTTTTTTGAATCAGAATCTTAGCTTGTTCTGTGTAACGTTAAAAGTAAGGCAAAATTCTTTCAGCTTGGACTGCAAATTAAAATTCCTCTCTTTCTATTGAGCATTTCCCCTGGAATTTCCTTCTGTGCTGTTTCCTCTTGGAGGGAAGCAGGAATATCACTGGGAGGTGCCTAAAGTGCCACATAGGGCACATGTGCTAAATGAAGTACTGTACATCTCTGTCCTGGCAGCTGCTTTCCTTTAGAAATGTGTCACAGGATCAAAGTCAAATATGTACCTTAAGAAGGATTTTCCCCAAAAACAAAGCACCAAAACCAGAGTTTAAAAGTTCCAGCCCCTTAGAGCAGCCTTGGGATTAAAAGAAAGCACTGGGACCTTTGTATATGCCTGATCTTATACTGATCTCAAACTTGTCCAATGTTTTGTTGAGAGTATCTGAACTTGGCCATGTCAACTGGCCTTGCTTGTTAAGCAAACCTAACCTAAGGACACGATGCATTTTCTGTCTGAGAAGCTTTAAATCTCCTGTTAAGGAAGCTTGTGGAGGCGAAAATGGATTTACTAACTTGTATCAGAGAGGTACAGTAAATGAACAGTTCTTGTTTTCTTTCTTTTATTTATTTATTTATTTTTTTGGTATGTCAACCTATGGGTCTTCTCATAGGTTTTACTTTTTGACTGGACACTGTACTGCTCCCACCATCACCTGCTAATTTGTCAAGGTCATTCCAAAATTAATGTAGGTCGAGGTTATCACCGTATAGAACAATGCTAATGAATTTGCCATTAGCAAGATTATTACCCAAGTATTAGCAGTGGATGTTTTCCCTCAGGGTATGTGTATGTGTATTCATCAACATAAATGCAAGGCTCATTTATGGAGTTTTGACTTTCTTTTTAAACCAGCCTCAGTCATTGATGGTGGTTCTGCTGTGAAATAATTTGCTTAACTAAAGGGATTTGGGAAGTAATCATAGACGGTTTTAGATTCTGAAACTCAGTGTAACACTTAACTCTTTAAAATGTTATTTTAAATGTTATTCCACTATCTAGCAATAGCATCCTAGTTGTCGAACTCGCCCTTTGCAAGCATGGAGGAGCTAGGCTGCAGTGCACAGGTGCTATGGGCTGGTTTGTTGGTGGATGCTACAGCAATAACTTTAGCCAAAGTCTGATTGTTCTTTTTGTGCCACAGATCATGGTTTAAGGTAGGATTAGTCTGGTATATAATGAACACCACTTAATTGAGTAATATGAAGTTGTCCTAAAAAGTGGATCTTTTTAGCTCTGATCTTTTTATGTCTCCATTATAAGGGATATGAAGTAACAGGAGGACATTGTGTTGTGCCTGATAATTCTGAATATAATAGTGAAACGTAYGGAGCTCAATTTTTGTAGTAGTGGAATATAAAGAAACAGAAAAGTAGATGTGGAGCTGATAGAGACCGTCTTAGAAAATGTATTTAACCTATTCAGGCTGTTTAAAATGATCCCATACAGTAACTTGTGGGAGCTGAAGGAAAGATTTCCATGTAGCCATGGCTCCTTGATGGTTACACTGTGTACTCCCTGTTCACATCAGATGAATTCAGAACAGGAACCTTAAAGGTGAAAGCCTTCATGTTCTTCTCCCTAATCTTTTAATCCATTCATATTCTTTGACCTCAAGTATTAGACCTCCCTTATTAAATCCACCTGGGCATGGTAGATTGCTTTCCTCCACCAAAGACAGGAGAAGAGCTATTTATGTAAGTGAAGGTGAAGAGCACTGGTAAAAGAAAATGAGTTCTCCATGTGAAACTATATGAAGGTTTCTCTGCTGACCTGGGATTTCTATTTTGGGGTTTTAGAAGGGTCACTTCTGCTTGTAAAATTGCATTTTCATTTCTGAATATTTTATTTTGGCTGTTTCTTTGATCCAACTATTGGCATTAGCAGCAATGTTTCTTACAGGCCCAGCTGTAATTTCTCCCTTTTGGGGTATGTTGGTACTCCAGGATTGTTTCAGTAAAAAACGATATTTCAGCATCAACAAAGGGCTCTTGTATGATGGAGAGGGACCCCACCTGAGGCATCCATCATTCAGCAGGTATCCTCAGCTACTGGATGATTTGGGGCACATAACTGGCTGGAAAAAGCTTAAGCAGTAGATGTAGAACAATAGATTAAAGAAACCTCATGAGCTAAATGCTGTCCCCAGAATGAGAGTGGTTTTTTGTTTGTTTTCCCCTGGAACACAGCACTTTGAAAATAGTGTTGAACAGCGGCAGGCACTTAATAGAAMTTTGTTTTTTGTCTTCAGATTATTTACGTCAGTCAAAAACAAACTGAGACTTTGTTAGATGCAAGATTGTGCAAATGCTCCCCTTCTGTTTGTGATAAGAGAAGATCACATATCAGTTTTTGTGTGTGTTCTCTATTCAGGCGCTGTGATCAGCGTGCAAGGTAAAGCTGGTATTTTTTGAGTGACCTATATATTCTTTAAGAGGATCAAAGGAGATTGTACGCGCTAATTTTTAAGTGCCTTTTCTTTCCTTCCTGAAGCTCTCCAGCATTCTTCAGCTCCCTGCATGTTTCGTCCAACTGTTTTCTCTCTGCTGGCGCAGGAACAAGTGCGCAGTGCCTCCCTTCCAGATGCCTATTGAGCAGGGAGCCTTCCCTCATCTTCCTTTGAGTGAGCTGTCAGAGATCTCCCCTTCTGCTTGAGTGATTCCATATATCGCTTACAGAAGAGTTAATGGCAGTCAGGATCCCATTCCACACTTGAGTCTCCTTTATCCCCTTCAGCGCTGCAGATCCTGCCGCAGTTGTAGTGCTTGTTGACCCTTTGCACCAACGGTTGTTTCATGTGGTAGAAAATTGTTTTTTCCTCTTAGTTATGAAGTGTTTCTGGATTGTGCACCGGACCCACAGCATCAAGTAATGACAACTCTGAAAGCAGCAGAGATGAGCAGAGGTAACGCTGAGGCTGCTGGAGGCAGCAGCATCACTAGCAGGCTTTAATAGCAATGCTTTGGGATCCAGGCTGCGCCACACAGACAGATATTTTACAGTGGTAAAATGCAGCTTCCTGCACATAGGGTGTAATTGCAGGCTGACAAATGCATCCAGCTTAATGCTTCGCTCCTAAAGGATGAGTGTGGGTGATTTCCCATCAGTGTGTATATGGCGAGARTAGGCGAACCAGTGAGTTAAAGCCTGGAGAGATGATGATGTAGATCACATGGATGCCCGATGTCAGCTCTGCTTTCCTTGTGTGTCTGCAAAACAGCATGGGGAGAAGTTTTCGGAGAAAGGAAACGTGCATAAAGGAATGAGTAGCAAGTTTGTGGCTAGCACTCCTAATGGGAAAATCTACATGAAAAAAGAGCTTTTCTGTGTGTTTAGACAACACCACTTAACCCTGAACAAATATTTAGATGCATTATATTCAGAGGTATTCTTTTTTTTAATGAATGGGACTATTTTTATGTATATTTTCTTGGAGCCGGGAGTTCTCCTTCCCTGGAATCTTCTCTTTCTGATATCAGTGAAATGCCTTTCTCTTAGCTCTTTATCCAAAGTTCCTCTTCTGCGAGTTTCCAGTACGAGTTTATATACAGTTTTGTCTATAAACTTCAGTGTCAGTGCGTCTATTGCTTATTTCTTTTGATAAACATAAGTTTTAGCACTACAGAGCTCTGTGTTCCTCACTTGGCTGGTAATCTGCCTTGTGCTTTGCCCCTCACCCCTCCCTTTTGCAACTGTCTAGTTATATTTAAATGCCAAAAAAAAAAAAAAAGAAAAAAAAAAAAGAATTAGTTTTGCACATCAACACTGACTTATAAGGCTATTTGAAGTTAAAGCTTTTTGCCAGTTTCCATTTTCTTCACAGTGTTCCCTTCCGCCTCGGGTTTGAAGAAGAAGAAAAAAAAGTTATTTAACAAAACTTGATCTGTTTGAAACTGAAAAGTCCAAGCTGTCCTTCCTGTGCTACCACCGACAGAATGAGAAATGAAGGCTGAAGGGCTAGGCCGATTTCAGGAAAAAAATGCCCAAAAAGGTCAGGAAGAAATGGGAGCCTTTTCATTTTGCACTCCCCGGGTGATATTCAATAACTCTTTTGGTCTTTATACTGTAGGACATAGGCTCATTTGCTCAATTTGGGGTGACAGCAGCATGTTTTGTCAGAACATAGCTGGAGTTTCAAATGAGGACGGCATTCTGAGGCAGTAGGAAACATCCTTTATCTTAGCAACAGGAGGGCATGGAAATGCAAGGGGGTTTGGCAGCAGTAGTATAAATCTAGTGTTTTTGAAGAGCTGACCCAGACCGTGTGGAAGGAATGCTCAGTTTTCCTTTGACGGTGTGATTTCCTGTTCACGTTGGAGAACTTGTCTGGACTGGATACTGAAGAAAGTCTACATCAATTACTTGAAAGGAAATCAACTTTGTCTCTGAGCGCTTGGCAGCGGCAATGTTCATTGTTAGGGGATTTATAAATACATATATTTATACACACACACATGCACGCACTGCACACACATATGRAGAAAGAAAAGCATTTCTAGTGTTTCTTCTCCCCTTTTCTAAAAGGGTTAATTATTATAGCGACACCCATTACCGCTTTTGCTGCACAATCTGTCTGTGCTATCTTTGTACATGATTCTTTCAAAGGACTTAGAACTTGGCTAAAAAAAATATCATTCTTGGGCTCAGTATGAAACACAGGGTCTTAATCTGCAAGTCGTCTTTTCAGATAAAATAAGCAGTTTTTAAAGCTCTTGGCAGGTCAGAAATAAATAAAAACAAATCTGTTTTAAACTGAGAGGTGTTTAAATTTAATTTTTTTCCTGGTTCACTGAGGTCAAGTATATTCTAATTTATTTCTGCTTGGATTTTTTCTGTCTTCCAAGTCACTGCCATGAATRTAAGTGTCTTTGGATAGTTTAGAAAATATAAAAATGATGAAGTGATATCTTTTTGGAAAGCTGCTGCTGTATAGTAACTCTTAAGCAGCTGTTAGATCTTTTGTGTCAGTAATCCCTATATTAAAGAGTCATTAAGTACTTGGTTACATGATAGATCGCAATGGCTCAGTGTAAACCTATTGTGTAAATCTGTAGAGAGGGGCCTTTTGTTTGTGGAAAGCATAATTTGGAGCCAGTGGAGTGCCTAAACATGTACATGACTTGTGGTTTCTAGTGCTTTTACTGACTCAGAGTCTATGTAAGAAAATTATAAGCAGTTGATACTTTTCTCCTTTTTATTCTTTTCTAATTAGAAAATGATGGAAGGGAAAAATCGCATACTCTTTAAAAACTTCTCATGGCTCTTTTGACCCTCCGAAGCCTGTAGATTGAAGCTCTGTGAGGGTAATGGAGTGTTTTCCTGTAGTGCCTAGTATAAGAGGTTTCAACCTCGTTGTTGGGMTTTGTTTATGTATTTCCCTGTATATTTGCTACGCCCTAAAGAGGAGCGTGGAGGGGCCATTCTGCTGGSAAGTCCCCTGTGAGGCCACTTCAGGCCTTGGTGTGGACCTTGATCAAGGGCCTGTCCCTCCCTCGGACGCGGCTGGCTCCACTGATGTTAGGCCTTGGTGACGTGGCCATGTGTTGAGCCCCCTTTGGAGTGAGCTTGAACAGGGACAGAGCACGGTGTAAGGTGCCGTGGGGCCCGGCTGGAGGAGGCCACGTGGGGCCTCTCTCCCTGCGTGCGCAAGTGACCTCCTTTCCGTTCGTTCCCTCCCCTTTGCATCCCCTTGCAGTATTTCCAAACTATCCCGGGCCTGATGTGCCTTGGAGAGAGATTAATTTCCAGTGCAACACCCACGGAGAAAATCACGTCCAAAATATGTCCTGTTGGTGCCAAAAGAAGAACAATAAGCGACTGGGGAGGAGTGGAAATGCAGTTCCAGACGAGACGAAACCCACCTCCCGTCCTCCCCCGAGCGAAACCRCAGGGCCCTTGTGCTCCGGTTCCCACAGGATTGGGAAGGGAATGTGTGTTTGAGGAGAGCAGGGAGCTGCTGGGCCTGCGGGCTCAGCACGGCACAGGGGTCCACACGCGGCTCATCCGTGGTAGGTTTTGTCAGGGCTTCCCTTTAGGGAGGCTTCATGTCTGAAGACAAGAGGAAGGGAATAGCGCATGTGGGTTTGCACCCCGGTCTCAAGACGCCTGGCCCCTATCTAGAGAGMCATCCATAGTTGTGTTTCAGGGGAAATTCAGCACGACGAGACAAAAATTTTTAAATGGACTCTGTCTCCCTTCGATTTGATGCTGTTGACCACCTCACCATCCATTCCACARCCCTTCAGCCCTGGATCCCATCAGGACATCTTCCAAGTGAGGTCCTTCCACTCTTGCCTTCCTCTCTAGACCTTCTCCAGAGTAGAAGATGGAACCAAACAGGATCCCCTGTAATGCCCTACTTTTTCAGGGAGCACAAAAGGCTTAGAACTTGAGCACAYTGAATGCCAGGACAAGCATCAAGGGCGTCTGTCCCCATCTTCCCTGTTGCTCACATTGCTTTTCTGATACAAAGAAAGCCACAAATGCTGCTTTAGGTGAGCATCTGTTTTAAGTTAGTTTTTTGCCCCTGTAAAAAAATTTAATTCATTACATGGATAACTTGCTGTTATACAAATATTTTATTTGATCGTTTCACAGAATGCAAACTTTTTCTTCAAAATGCTGCAGTTTTTCATTAGAAGAAGCACTACAAAGTACAGTGGATTTTGAGAAATCAGAATGTGGTTTAGCCAAACAAAGCTTCTCCATGTTTTATTAATATAATTATCRCGTGTGGAATAGAGTTTTACAGAGACAGACTATTATTGTAGTTCATATTTATGTGAATTTTGTGTTGTATAACATCTCTAAAAGACCCACTTTTCTTGCCCTTTGAAGCTGTTTCTACTGGACACTTAATTTCTACTTTGTTTTTTGATCAGAGTGGCTGTGATTTTTTGAAAGGCATGAAATCTCTAAATTATGGAATCGGAGGACTCCCCTTTCAGCCCCCCAGTGCAGGAAAACGATCTGAATCCACAAAATTAGAAAAACATACACAGCATAGTTGTTTAAAATTCACAGCTGTCAACATCAAGTGTTTTGTGTAGAGGAAAAGAATGTAAGAAACATTGAGTTAACAAAATAGCTGCAGATGGATTGGTTCTCTGTGACTTCTCCCCGGTCATTGTCTGCAGTCTGTTTTTCCGAGATTCATTTGCATCGAAGCACAAAGGTCCTCTGTGGGAGACCCTGCTCGGCATCTCCCCGTATTTTGTCTTTAGAGGGGCCTTCCTGCTCACGGTGTTGGCAGTTTTCATTGCGCCGCTCCTTAGGAACCCGCAGAAATCCGCTCTTTGAATGTAATGTGCAGCACAAAGTGGGTTCATTTCAAATAAGGCCGGTGGAAGCTGTGGACGGCGGCTTCCACCTCCAGGAGTTATTCAAAGGAAGCGGTATTTGGGCAAGGGTGGGTGTTTATGAGAATGAAGTTATTAGGGGCTATTTAGCTTCCCAGCTTTTTATTTGTGCTGTCTGGCGTGACAGAAACGGCATCGGTGAACATCAAGAATTGGAATATATAATTTTGTATGCTAATTATAGCCTGAGCTTTCCCACCAACACTGAGGAAATGCATTATTTATTATTTATTCTGCTTCAGAAGTCATAAAATACCTTTAAAAATAAACAACTGAATAAATCTGATTACAAATGTTGCTAAGAGCCAGATATATTATAATGTAACTGCTAGTGAGAGCATCCAAACTATATTTTGTCATAAATGTTATAATCTAATAATAAATAATTATTGTTCATTTTTATTCTTCCTGCCTATTTCAATAATATTCTTTGCCTCGTATAGCAAAGGGCATTCTGCAAGTGCTAAATCTAGGACATTGAAGTTCTGCCCTGCTTTTGGCAGGATAGACGTTTGTACAGACATTCAACTAGATTTTTTTCTTTATTTTACAGAGACTTCCACTTATTTTACAATAGCCAACGGTTTGTCAGTGTTTCCAAAGGGCTGTTTTCAGAGATTTACACCTTGTTGTAGGCTGAAACTTGGCAAACAGGGTTGTATGCCTGAAGGGATTCACTGTTTAACATGTCTGAATATTAACATGATTAAGCAAAAATTGGATGACTTTATTAACCATAACTTGATTAAAGAGTGATTAGTCTTTTTTTGTCTGTGTGTTTGGAAATAACAGCCTTTTGCATTTTGGAGTGACAGAGAGAGTTTTTTGCTGCTCACTTCTTTTTTCCCTTTTTGTTTGTAGCTTACAGGGGAGTTTAGGAGTGCAACCTGCATGCAGCAAGCACGGCTACAGCTTGGATTGTACCCTAACAAATAGCCATCATTTTTAAATGACTTGCTCCACACAGACAAATTTTCTAAAAATGGCAGAGTATTTGTATGGGCAAAACATTTGCATCCCTTTCCGGGTTTTTATGCAAATACATGTGAGGCTACTTTGGAAAGTGCAGTGTCGGAGCGAGCTTGAGAGACAGCAGGGTCTGCTGCACTAAACTTGGCACAAGGAATGTTCATCGCTATGTGGTGTTAATTATATTTTGTACTTACAGCAATTTGCAGTATTAGGAGGCAGAAAAACAGTCATGTTCGACTGGAGTTTGGAAAAGTGAGGTGTTTATATCCACTTTCCTTTAAGATTTTTTTTTAATTGTTGACAAGTTTTAGTCTACTTTATCTACACTTTAGCCCTATGAAACCCACAATGAGTAAACACAAAACTGTAAAAGCATTTATTTCTTTAAAATTTGAAGTAAAAATTGCAGACAAACCCAATGAAAACATTATTACAGTGTTTAGAATATAGCCTAATTTAGAGTCCTGGTTTCAAGAAATAAACAATGGAGCGAAGCAATTTAATAAAAGTAGCTGCTGAGAAAGACCCCGTATTGATAAATTTTTATCATTACATGTGCCATTGAATTTTAATTAGAATTTAGCTATCTTACATAGTAATTAACTCAAATGAGAATTCTACAGAAACTGCTCTAGAAAAGGAGTGTTCATATATGCTAATGACTACTATGCGTGATTAAACATTGAGAAAATAAACTCTAAATGCATGTTAATAAATGGTGAAATTTACTATGTGGAATTAATATCTGACAGAGAGATAGCAGGAGGTTTCAAAGCCTGCATTTATAGTGTAAGTCAGCACATTATGTTTCAAAACTTAGGGACTTATCCTGCAGCTGCTTTCTCAGAATTCACATCATGAGAGCAATTGCCCTGAAAATAACRGGGCTRCCTCTATGAGCACACTTTTACCATGGAATAGGAAAGCGGAATTARATAACTTTCCATTAAATAACTTGGAAAACAAACATATTCTGTCCCCTGCTTAAAWAATCAGACATATATAATTTCCTCCAGAAGATATTATTCTGGAAACTTTGRTACCTGTTTTCGAATAAATTCCAAAAAGCATGGTGGTAAAAYTAATGTATTCACATCCTGATTTATTATTATAGGTGGCACTGTCAGAGGCTGATTAATTAAGCGGTGATTAGGTAGCCTTGCCAGTCTGGAGCTGCTACCAGCTCTTTTTATGGGGGGCTTGTTGGCTTGCTGGCGTGTTTGTTTGCCGCAGGCTTTTGCTAGGGATAGATTTGACTGAGGAGCAAGAAAATAACTGTTCCTGCAAGCGCTGCTGAGCTTGAGTACAAGGAGAGCCAAGCTGTGGTCGTTCCAGGGTAGAAAAGAGGTTTTTCTGTGGCCCTATCGTGTATGTGATTGCAGGAACAGATTTGTGAAGTGAAGCGAGGGCAGAATGGCTGTTTTCTGATATATGTTGGACAAGAAAACTTAATCTGCGCAGGATACTTGTTTTGGCTGTGCTTCAGAAGCCGTCGCGTGTGATGTCACCTGCAAATAGCAGAGAACTTTGACATCAGCCCTGCGTGATGCTGTTTAAATGAGAGCCTCATTTACAGAATCCTGCTGCCTGTAAAATGGCTCTAATGGTGTTATCCCCACGCCTGAGGGGAAGTTAAATAATGAAACCCCAAAGAGCTCCTAACTGGGCAGAAGGCGAGAAGAGAGGGCTAATCTCYGACTGTATAACCAAAGCTCACCTCCTGATTTTACGGGACTCGGTCGTTAGAAAGCCAGCATAAAGCCATAGTGTAAAGCCCAGATATGAGGCGTATGAGACCATTAAAGAAATTCTGTTGCTGCTTGAAATGAAGCAGGTGATTCTTTGCTCCTAGAYATCTCCAGCACTCTGAAAGTAATTACAAGGTTTGATCTTATGTCGTTAGGGATTTGTAATGAGAGTTTTATAGTTTCTTAAGATATAGAGAACCTATGTTATACAATGCTGATACACTTGTATCTTTGGTGTATGCGTCTAGCCCCATAATACGCACATGGGCACATACAGTCATTTATTTTGGAAAATTTTGCGTTCTCTTGGGTTACTGTGTGCCTTGATCATATTGCTCGGGCCTCTGTTGGTAGCTCTTCTTCAGTTTTGACTCTCTGTGACACTTGATGAAATTAGCACGTTATTGTTGCTGTTAAAAATAATTTTTTTTTCCCCATAAACTTTTAGCTACTTAGCTCAGTGCCRGTGTTCATGTACCCCAGCTGCCGAGAGCTCGGTGCTGGCCAGTTGTTTCAGTTGCAGACAAATTTTGCAGCTAGTCTCGAGTCCCTTGCTGTGTTAAGTTGGTGTTGATATCTTAGTTTAACGTTAGCTTGAGTTCATCTTCTATCCCTTTGCATAAATCCTGCTGTGGAAACAATTTTGAGCACTCTTACTTTTGATGTATAAGGTATACGAATAAGAATAGCATACCTTGAATGCTGTATATTATTACACTGATACTTCTCTTAATGACACCTTTATGAATATATTTTGAAGCCTTAGTTTACTGGATTAATTTGTTAAGGAAATTTATAACAATAATTGTGAGTCTTACTTTTTTTTTTTAATTTCAATTTTGTTTGTTGAATTTTGTTTGTCCACATGGGCATCTTACTAGTCTTATTTGATTATGTATTTTAAAAAGACATGTTCAAAATAATATTTTATAGGCATGATTAAAAATTAAAATATTCATTTTTTATAAATTAAATATAGGTCCATGGAAAGTTTTACTTCCATTTCTATTGTTCTTAGTACTGCTTCTTACTGTCTGACTCTGTCAGTGGTTTTTGACAGAGACTTAAATATTAACTTCAGATGTGTCAAGCAACTCTTGTTGAAGAAGAACTTTTTTGTTATTATGAAACACGTCCTGCTGTCGTCTGTGTTTTTGTCAATCTAAAATTATATCTTCATTTTTAATTTAGTGGTATGCTAAAAAAATCCATTTATTTGATTCAAGTTCCTTCATCATGATGAAAATGTTTACCAGAGCAAAAACACAGTAGCTATTATCTGAAGTTTCCTGCTCCATAAGCAGTGTAATACCAGTGTATGCTTGCTAAGTTGTTTGAAAATGACAGYTTACAAGGATCAGATCAAACAATCACTGTGTTATAGTGCATATTTGGTACAAATGTAAATATCTCAATTCTCTTTAATTGTATTGTATGAAATTAAAGTAAACCAGCACCATCTTCTCTGGATATTATTGTCTGAACAGTTCAGGTAAAGCCATAATTTTTTTTGTTTGTTTTATGTGATAAACATCAGTCTTAAAACTGCTTCTAGTGAATTAAGACTCTTATTTCTGGGGAACTAACTACCACTATTTGACTGCTGTTGTAAAACTTTAATAGGCACTACATCTGACCTCAAATTGGAAATTTGTGTTGGAACCACTTTAGGAAATCATTATCGTTCTGTTGTTAATTTTATATTTGTCTAATAAAACACAGCAGGACCTCCATGACATGTGTTAATGCAACTGATGCTAGCTGTTAGAAATTTCTTTAACTMTTGCTTTCTACCTTGTAGAGGCATATGATAAGAAAAAGCTGATTAGACCTTAGTAATTGGGGCTCCATTTTTCTCTCCCAGCAAATTACTACTCAATAATTAGTAGAACCTTCTGGGTAGAATATGTATTTCTATTCTAGCAAATCCTCTATTTATATATTTAAAGAAAATAAGCATTATGATAAAAATGCAGATGAGTATTTTATATTCCAAATGGTATTAGGAGCATCATTAAGTTCCTGATGATGCCACCCTACTAGATGACTGTTACATTATCTTTTCAAGAGG
Source organism: Nothoprocta perdicaria (assembly GCF_003342845.1). Lineage (NCBI taxonomy): Eukaryota > Metazoa > Chordata > Aves > Tinamiformes > Tinamidae > Nothoprocta > Nothoprocta perdicaria. The sequence continues at coordinate 322,882 of NW_020455469.1, read as the reverse complement.
CATGTTAAGAAATGATTGGCTAATGTGAATGAGATTAAAGAAGTAGAAATGACAGTATCTAAAGTGAGAGGAGAACAGAATTCAGGAGCTAATGGTCAAATTAGGTGTAAAGCAAAGCCCTATCCCAAAACACAGAACAAACTGGTACATTTTTGTATTGCAAATCTATCACCAAGGTTTGTTTCTTAACTATGTCAAGTGGGGAGAGGACTAATATTATTACAGAATAGGAAATATGGCATTAGTATTCAAAAAGACAGAAGAGTTGAAGAGATTTAAGAAATCACAAGTTTGTTAGTCAAATACTAGTAATAAGCAAAGCTTTAAAAATAAAATGAAGTGTAATCRATGATACTGAGGGAAACACAAACTAGGCTAGCATGAATTTACCCCTCCTAGATAGTGAAGGGCTGATAGGCTGACCATGGAGACCTTGACCTGTCAATGGTCCATCCACACCTGCCCCAGTGGTCTCTACCCAAAAGATAACTGAAGTGGGAATGGTCCTGCCCCATGCCTGGCCCAGGGTGGTGTTTCTGTGTTGGTCTCCACGCTCTCACAGAACCTGGGTCTACATTGGTATATGTTCATCTACTTCAAACTGAGGTTCAAACATCTTCAAACATCTTCAAACATCTGTCTTAGAAAAGCAACTCTTCATGCAGAATTGTGCCACTTGAATACAATTTCATGTTCTCTCAGATTCTCAATACTGACTAGATTTGCCCTTTATTTTAGCATGGTGCCCAGTTCTGTTCGACTGGAGCAACGAACCATGATTCTTCCACTTTGTGCATGTTCAATACAAAAAAGAAGTGATACCATAAATTTAGTGAACCTTGGTTGTGTGTGGCTTATCCTTAGGCATATCTTTATCATTTCATATCTGGATTGCCATCGCTCTTATTTTAACAGCCTTCTGGCAACTTGTAGCCTGTGTGTTGGTTGGCTGCCGTATTGATTACACGAAAGAGAATTTACATTCACATATTCATGGTTTGCTGGCTGCTTTCTTTACACCACCACTTCGTGCATGCTCAGCACTTCTAAATACCGTGGCTATCTTCATTCATTCGCTTGTTCATTCAATCATTCATTGCTATGGATTTAGAAGGGTACCTTGTACCGAGCACTAGACATGCTCGATATAATCTCTGTAGAAGCTTGGTCTGCTTGAAGTCACTCTAATTTTTGCCCTAAATGAGTAAATAGATAAGCTTTTCTATGTAAGAAACTTGGAGTCTTTTCATACATTAGCCCTTAGGTCTATATAATCCCTAATATAGGCAATATTAACTGGGCTTGTTTAATTTTGTGTTACTTACTAGCAGGCTTCTTTTTCCCTGTGGTTCTTTAGAAAATGGAGACATGAACACTGAGTTGAAATTAAGAGTGCCGTAAAGAATGATCCATAAAAATTCCAGCTATTTTTCAGATTTTGACTCATTTGTTTTTTATTTGTTCACATTTAATTCTGTTCGTAAAAAGCTTGGTCTTTACACAAAGGAAAAGAAAAAAAGGGAGGAGGGAGAAGTGTACATTGACATACTAAGTGAAAAACCTCAAGAAAAATTACAGTAAATTAAAATTTATTTCCCAAGGGATAGAACATATTTCGATGGGGATGAAGGAAGGAACTAATAGACTTTCTATGAACAGCCATTTTTATTTAAAGAATAAGCTTTCAGGCAAATATAATGCTGCAGTCTCTTGAGGATGGCCATTTTTTTTTCTTGTTAGGAATAATACCAATTAAAAAGTGAACAATTGAAATCACTGGAAGTTTGTCAGTGTGTGTTTTCTTTGGAGCTATGTTTTCTATCGTGCTGTTGCTTTCTTAATATGCTTTATACCGCTGGTAGAGCACGCAGTGCAGCTGTGCTTCCTGTCTGCAGATAGTAATTAGTTAACGTTGCCAAACATAAATGAATTGTGTCTGCTAATCTGAAGTACTTGCTAACAAATCGAACCTTTGGGGAATATTTTACCATTTTGAGAGGATGCGGTTTGACATTTTGGGTTCTTCTCACCCTTGGCTTTGTTCCCAAGTATCGTTTTTGAGGCGTTGAGGGTTTTTTGGTTTTGTCAACTCCAGATCCTATGGATGACCTTGCTCCGTGTGCTCCAATAGCGACGCCAGCTCAGCCAAGCAGGCAGTGCTGCAGTGTGGTGCAGGTGTGGAAGGCAGCGAACAGGTTAAGGGAAGAATGCAAAAGTTCCTAAAACAGCTTTACTGCTAAAGAAGATGTAGTGTCAAATTATACCCTAAGGAAAGGCTGGATTTATAGGGAGAGGTAATCACAGACTGAAAAGAAATCGGTTCAGCCTTTGCAATTTCTCCCACCTCGTCGTCTCCTAACCTTCACTTTTGCAAAGGTGATAATGATAACTACCTGCCTCTTTTCCTGCCCCACAGGTTGTGATTACTTTTTTCTCCTTAACTTTTTAAAGTTGATAAAAATAATGTAGATATTAGATAAGTCCCTAGACTATCTATCTAGGTCCCTAGTCTATGCTGAGCTTTGCATTTGATTTATTTCTGTAACCCAATAAGGGGTTCTCTCCCTGAAAGCTTTCCCTCCTTTAAAACAGTAAAATTTGATTTTATAAAAGGTACTCTCTCTTCCTCCAAACCTGGTCGGTCATATTACATTACTTGTCGAATGTCAGCTCTCTGATAATGATCCTATTTTTTAAAAGATTTTAATCCCAAGAAGTTTATCAAAATACATGAAAAATTTCCTATTATCCTTTTTTTTGTCTCATCTAAGATCAATGGAGACTTTTATTTTTAGTGTGGTTTTATTTCACAATTATTTATCTTGCAATGAAACATACTAAGAAACTGTGGTGTTCTGAAGATGCCTCTCAGCTCTTGATGATGTGCAATAGTTCACACAAGTTCATATGTTTTGTTATAGGAAACCAGATCTCTTTTGGAAGAATCATGAAAATGGTGACCGCCTGGTTTACTTCAAAATTCTGTTATTTATCCTCCTTGTTATGTATTTCTCTAAAACTATTTAGGTATATTTTTCCTAACTTGGAGAAATGTGACTGTGCATTCCATAGGGAATTTGACTGAAGTATAGGTGATTATAGGAAAGTTTCTTCAGTATTTAATTTTTATGTTTAATGTATGTATGTTATAGCCCTTTCAGTTTTAAAGGTAAAGCTACTTGGTCTGATTTATGGTAGCAGTGTGAAGTTGTAAAAAAAGAAGTTTTGTGATATTTTTGTTCATTCTTACCACATGGTCTTTAAGTCCTTGAAAATTTCAGTCGCATTAAACATGGGGAGGGCACCGTCATTYTTCATACACCTCCTTGAAAAATCCATTCCTTGCACACATAAAGAAAGATGATTTCACAATGTTACATATTTAGAAAGTTGAATGAAAATACTCCGTAGCTAATTTTGACAGTTCTAACTTGGCGAGAAGCCAATGCCCCAGAACAATGCGTAGCCAGTGCAGTTGTAATATGATGCAGAAATCAATACACATGACCAGATTTTCCAGTCCACCACGCTTATTTTGCAGCCTCGTCAGAGGTCTGGAGGGGAGCATTCCCCATGTCAAGGAGCATCTCTGATGGCTGAAAGCTGGTGAAGATGGTAGAGCCACCTCCAGCACCAGCCGCCTTGGGCACCGAGGGAAGGCATCAAAAGCATACTGGGGCTAAGGAGGGCAAGAAGGGTGGGTTTCTAGTCCATTGCTCCASATCCTGTTTGCTTTGTTCAGGAGGTGATGCTAGTGGCAGAAATTGAAATGTATGCCTGTTGGCCTTCTTCTTCTTGAGAGAGAACCAGGACCACATGCATGTTGTTCTTACCAACAGGGATGGACATRTCTGTAAGTCATGACGGTCCTTCAAGAAGGGATGCAGACTAATCTGGGTTCCAGAGGATTGAAATGTCTTGATCCTTGTTTAACTAGTGACCTAAGGGCAGAAGTAGCAGTTCCTGCAATGGGAGGATTCATGGAAAGCTTGTTTTCTTCTGAATGTTTTCATCTTTTGGGAATAAATAACCCAGAGTCTCTTGTTTCCGCATTGCTTTTCAAAGCTACCACTGCGGGCAGTGAAATCTGCTTGCTTTTCTGGACCTCTAGCAGTCCTGCTAGAAAACCAACGAGATGGCTCTAGATAACTGGAGAGCCCGCTGTGCTGCAGGCATAGGCACTGCCTGCATATAGGTGAGCACTGAATGCAGTGGATTTAGGCAACACGGGATTTTCTGGGCTTGTGCAGATCAATTACTCATGCTGAGGTGTTTGACATGGACTGCACCAAACCTTTCAGACTGACCAGCATTGACAAAACTCTCTGTAGTGCTGGTATCCTCCCTGCTAGTCACAGCACCAAAACTTGTAAGAAAAGGGTTTTCTGTAGAAGTTGGAGGTTTTGTGGCAATATTCTTATAGAAGGGCAAAGACTTTGGAAAAAACAGTTGCAGAATTTGTTTCTGTTTTTTTTATCTTTTTTTATATAACCTGTTAATGTAGGGTAATTAATGAAGGGTAAGTCCAACATGTTTCTGCCTCTGTGCCTTACACTGGATTCACTGGATGTCTAGACAGCCAGGGTATTTTGTTTGGGACGGTGCAGTTTTGATGGATTTTAATCCGTAAGCTACTTTTGATTCCTGGTCACATTTATGGCATATACAGTCTTAGCTTTTTTCCCTCATTCAAGATGCATGCATCCATAGACTTGAATGGGTGTTGGAAAGATAAATGGCTAAAGGAAAAAGAAATTAGTCTGAATGTTCTTAGAGCAGGAGCAGGAAGACCCTATAAAGGCAGACTGTGTGACAGAGATAAAAACTAAATGAAAATTAAGGCTCAAGAAGAGGCCTGACTGATAGGAGGGAAAGGAGGTCCAAATATTTTCAGATAATACCCAAAAGATGAAATGTAAAAAATGCTCCATTAAATCCCATTTCCCTCTTCTTTGATATTTTAATTTCCCGTTTCACTTCCTTTCATAATTTCCTTCTACCATTCCAACAATACTCACCCACTGTCCAGGGCAAACGTTGTGTTGCAAATCATTTTCCCAAAGAGCAACCCTGTAGCCCAGTGGTATTCAATGTCTATCCAGTGAGATTTTGATACAGATCAGAATACAGAGCTAAAAGAAGGGTTTGCTTCACTTTATAAGTTAGTGGCTGCAAGTTGAGATGTAGACAGTTGAAGACATGTRAAAGACAGGGAAAGGTCTTCAGGAATATATTGGCAGCACTGGCATTATATAAAATGTGCTTTACATCATGTTATGGAACTCAAATATATGTATGAACAGCTTCAGTCATTTAATTATTTTTATTTTGTTAGTAGTTCCTTATATGTAAAGATAATTTGTGCACTCAGGTTTATGTTATTGTAGGCTTCAGTCCAGCAGAGCACTTAAGCACTCAATTAACATTAGGCACAAGAGTAGACCCATTGCTGGATTGGGGCCATCATAAAGCAAAAGACTATTTCAGAAGAAATTGCTTTTTTTTTTTTTTTTGTTTAAAGTGTCAAGTGCACAGTTTGTTTGTTTGCCTTTTAGACGTTAATCTTATTAGCAAAATTGGCAGGATTAAGAGGCTATTAAAATCTGTATGTTTTCACATCAGTTAAAATCAGTACTGTATTCCCTCGGAATACAGAGGTTCTGTTGTGCAGTAACGTGGTTTTAATGTAATCACGTCACTTAAGATGGCATTAAAATGCATTTATTAAATTACTTGGCTGCTTTTAACTGGTGGGTTGGAAGTAGTGGCTAAATCCAGTCAAAAATGCAGAGAGGCTTTTTTGACTGTAAAGTAACATTTTGTAGGATTTYGTGCAGTTTTCCTGCATCCATCAGACCGTGCTTGTTTGCCAAGCAGCCTGTAGCTGGTGTTAATTTTATGAGTGTTCGGATGGGTGCAGAGCTCGAAGGTGGCCACAGTGCAGGGCCTGTCCTKGCACAGGTTCACACGATGACACTCCTGTGGTCCACGTTGGTTTGAGCTGTTTCTGTGGCACCCTTCTGACATTGAAAAGCRGGTAATGAAACAAATATATTTTTATTTCTGCACTGAAACCTCTGAACTGCAAATGAAAAGCATCATTAAATCCCAGGTGCGAAGAGCTGGTGGCACAACAGGGTAGACACCACAGCTACATAAAACCAAAATTGCCTAGGCACTGTCCCTTTTGCGAATAAAGGAAATGAAATGTCCCCAAGGAAGAAACCCGTGCTTTGATTTGCATGTTTCCTCATTGGGTGACAGGTTTCTAGGACCAGCAGAGCCGAGAACCTGTTTGCTCAGAACTCACCTAAGAACAACACACAAATAAAACCTCCGCTTTATGAATATTAACATTTCTGACAGTGATTTTCTTTTCAAAATTGTCAGGTTTAAAATCCAGAGCTTCGTATGTAGGTGCTGCTGTGTTTGTGTTCTGCACTGGCTGCCTGTGACAGCGATGCTCCTGATAGCAGGGCAGGGCTGCGCTGCTCCARCCGTGTCCATTGATGGAAGCAGGTGACTCCTGGCATCCCTGATGGCTGGAGAGGGGGCAGTTTGATGGAAAAAGTTGAATTGTTGCAAGTAATTTCGTAGGTCGTCCGGTGTCTGTTGCTGAGYGCTTTGATCTGGGTTGCACAGATGTGGCATCCGTGTTGTCTACAAGCTGTAGGCACTCGCCACACTTTCCCTACCAACTGTTTTGTGCAGCTGACAACAGGATGCAAATTCACTTGGGTCTGTCTACAAAGAGGCTTGTGCTCTGCCAGGCCTTTTTTGTGCAYGGTCAAGTAGCGGTATTTTTACCCACTTCTAAAAATTGACTCTGCGCATACCTTTTTCCAAGCCTGCTTGCCCGCCACACTCCCAGATGTCATCAGCTCCAGCCAGGGCCACGGCAGTGTCCCGGCCACCGCACCCAGACAAACCGCTAGAGACAGAAACCAAATGGCCAAGCTGGGAAACCCCTGGTCTGGAGAGGGACATGGAGTGTTATGTGCTGATCACCCACTTCTCAAGCTGATGGTGCGTTCGTGTAGCTATTGGACGTGTTTGCTCTGAGTTAGGGCAGGCAGGTCGGCTGTTCAAAGCAGAGCAGAGGTGTCCTGGGTGCTGGGACTCACATCAGTGCTCAGGACAGAGGACCCTGCACCAGGATAACCAYTATCGGGTTGTGCAAAGTGCCAACATCCCCCTACTAGATGACGCAATTAGCCCGTGTTGAAACATCCCAACCTAAGAACAGCAGATGCTTCTCCTTACATGGGAACTGAAGAGGAGGGATGTGTTCGACCTTCTCCATAATTCTAATTCTCACCCTGTTATAAAGTGGCTCCCCGTGGCCTGCTGCRTTTGTACAACGCTGTTGTTTGGGAAGAGGTTTCTGAGTTGTCTGGAGAATCCAAACACCTCATCACTTTTGCATCCAAATGTAATTTGATTAGRTTTCTGAGTGTTTTTTTGAAGGCGTTGGATCCTTTTCAGCAATCCTCTCACTTAACACAGCTAAATTTCCACTTGAATTTGATGTGAAATGTGCTTAAATAAGGAATACTGTGAAGATTCAGGCCCCATCTTTCTATGTCATTAATAGTTATTAAGTTGATTTCCAAAAGTGCTGAGTACCTAGAGCTCTTAGGAGGAATTAGCACAGGAACTGCTGATACTAAATTCTTCTTCCAGAGAGCATACGGAGTCTCAAAGTCATCGATGGGGGCTAGGGAGGCCACTGCCATCCGATGCTCACCTTCCCGGCTGCTCAGTGGCATAAGGAAGATGCCTCCAAGGATTGTCAGTGGATTTGGGGCATATTTGGGAAAACTAGGAGGGGTTTATGACTCGGATAACAGTCTAGGCACAAAGTTTACAGCTTGCTGACACCTCACCTGCTGTTCACAGTGAACAGTGGGAGAGCTTCGTACTGAAGGACTTGCTTGCTATCATTGCATTCTTATTTAAATATATATATATATATATATATTTTTTTTTTTACTAGGTTTGAATGTTAATATTAACCTCTGCTGCTAACAGAGGTTCCTAACACTTTTTTGAAGGTTTGGTGATAGGGCAAGCCTGGTGATGCTGGTACAACCCTGAAAAATGAGGGGGCAAAACCCAGAATGGCTTCATTTACATCACGAAATGCACCCTGAATTCCATTGTAGCAGTTTAGTATGTAACACAGACAAGCTAAAATAGGAAAAATAATCTGTTTCAATTTATTCAACTTATTTAAATTTATTCAACTTCAGTTTTGTGCTCAGTTTCTTTGTCTTTTTGTTGCTTGTCATCATTGTTATAGATTTTGCTAGTGTGAAATTTGACCTGTAAATAACTACGCTCCAAATAAATTAATTTTCAGTGGTTTTGATATTACTTTTCAAAAATGAAAATTCCAGAAGCCTTTTGTGAGCTAAAATATGTTCATAGAGATAAATATAAACATATGTACTCGTCTGTATGTCTATGTATATATAYGCATAAAAACATATAATGAATCTAGATATTAATCATGCTTTTTTAGAAACGAATGTCACAATGCATTCAAGATGCAGTAATATATTACTTTTCTTATTGCTTTAAAAAGCCCTGAATTCTTGTAGAATATGGTTTAGTGGGTCAACCATCCCCTTTCCTCTCATTTATCAGCCTTTTGATCTTGTGTCAGTTCTAAATGTTGGCATGCCCAGGCCGTAACAGTGTGCTGCAAGATCACAAAAAAGGCATAGTTATATCTTTAAAAGCTTATGGACATCCTGGTGCTACATCCCAGCATAGCTTAGCAGATGTGGTATTGAGTTCCCCCAAGTCTTCACTGCCCCTTTGTCTATTATTTTTTTATAGTTTTGTTCTGCATTCCTTCCACTCAGCCTCAAGTCGATGGCAGCCTGTTAGTTTATTACTTACATATGTCTGCACCCTTTTACCTCAGCGGGGAAAGACAAAATATTGAGGAGGACTGTAGGGTTGGGATGGTCAACTAATCCTTCCCCACCTTGAACTAATCGCCAGGCTGATGTGTTATTGTGCCGGGCTCTGTTCCGCAGTGCATTGCCAGTGGGGTTTCAATTTGTAGAAGCATAAACAGATACTAAAGTAGAAAGAAYGGTGCGGTGATTTGTTAGCAGAGTTCAGATCAAATTATCGCAGTGGTCCCCTGCTGACAGGCCTAACAATTACCTCCTTTTTCTTGCTCTTTTAAATGTTTTCTGTTTCGCGTGCGACTTTGTAAATACGGCGTTTCTCACACTGTTTTATTTGTTTAGCCCTTTAAGTGAAAGAAATCGAACCTCTAACTTCATAGAAATGTCGGAACTTTCTATATAATTTGTCCTAACTTGGATGCATTAAGAAGTTTTAAAAAACTTTTATTAAAAAAAAAAAAAAAGAAGAAGAAAAAGAAAGAAATCAGCAAGGTAACTCAAATATCAGATTTTCCTACTGAGTACCTGTTTTTATATATAGTTTTTTCCTTTTTACTTTGATCATGACGGTACAGTATTTGCTGGARTATAAAAACTTTTGAGAACAGCAGCTGAATAGAAAGCAAATAGAAATGTATATATGTTGAACCGGTGTTAAGAATTTCAAGCCGTGGAGTCATTCTGAGAGCAAATTGGGTGTGTGTCAGTAGATATTATTCTCCTTCTGTGGAATGTAGTCACTTGAAGTTCTGCACAAGTTGTCTAGAATTAACTTCAACATTTGTTTCCACTCTTTTTCTTYCCTATTTTCAACTCTTGACTTTCACTCTTGCATAGTTACATTTGTCTGCTTCTTACAATTCTAGTGGGACTGATTTATCATCATTTGCTAACATATCTGTCTCAAAATCTGAGCTTTGATCAGCTTGTATTTTATAACTTACATCTGTTCTATGTTTAACCTTTTGTAATGCTGTTTTTCAAAAATATTATCTAGTATAACAAAAGAATCATGTTGGTCTAAGCATCCTGTTAAACCTAAAGGAAAAAAAAAGAAAAAGAAAATCCTACATACCTGTCTAATTTGTGATATTTTTGTTACTGTTTTATAGTCTCTTTTTCATTAAATCTATAAATCTGTCACTCTCTAACTTTTCTCTCTGACCTCTGCTGAACTATAAACTCCATCTTCCTATTCCTCCGCTAACTCCTTTTCTGCTCTTATGGCTTGATGTGCTTTGCAGCGTTGCCACCAAAATATTTCTGCCCATTTGCTGCTGCGGGGTCCAGCACTGGCTTCTGGAAAGGTAAAAATGGCCAGTACAAGTACTGCCATAGTGGGAAAGGAGGAAACTCCTGGGTTTTGAATAAAATTTCCTGGACTAAAGATTCTGTCAGGGAATAATCTACTGGCATGAATCCTCCCACAAGTGCGAGTCCTTGAAGTGAGATAGATGGATGGTGAGCTTGCTGAAGCATTGATATAATTCCATATATTCTGTTGCTACCTAATTTGTCTTTGAGAAAGGAAGTTTCAGTTAAAAGGAGTCACCTTGGGACTGACTCCACACTGGATCAGTCCCAGTAACACATTTGGGACAGGAGCGAGAGATGCACGGTCAAGTCCAAGGACATTACAAAAGGCAGAGGATTTCCAGCATGGCATCAGAGTATGTATTATAAAAGATTATGTGCTATGGGAAAAGATCAGTTAGCTTAGCTGCAAATAGCTTAGAAAACTTGGACAGGTATGTTGAGTGTAGTGATTGGACCAGTGCCAGCAAATACACCTGTATAGTGATTAACTGGAGAAAGTGAACCAAAGAGTSGCCTTTTGGGTAGAAAGTAACATAGGGTATAACCAATGTATTTGGAGTGTACTTGGATAAAAGGAAAGAAGTGGGACAACAGTCAGTAATAGGAATGAGAGGTTGCCCTAGCTCTATAATGTGAGTAACATTTACTCTTCCTTGCACTTAGGCCACTTCACGAGAAAGGCATGGATCACTGTCCCTGTTATGAGCAAGCGGATGAAGKGGCAGCCTCAGGAACAGAATCTTTGTTTCCTGGATCCCTTCCAATACTGTAAATACAAGACTAGTGGGGTAGCAGATCATTATTCTTATAAGCAGATTTCTCCAGTAAAAGTCCACATAGTGGATTTTCACTCAGCTCCCTTTTGCCTGGGGCCTTGCAAGCTTCTGTCCTGCATGATTTAATCTAAGAAACCATCCACTGTTGCCAAAATGCTGAAGTTTGTACTGGTACATTCTTCTGTGGAGTTCTTGTTGTTTGTATCTATATCATTCTTCCTAAGAAGATGTAAATGCTAAGATAATTTATTAAAAACAACATTAAAAATAAAAATAAAAATGAAATTTATTAAAAATCAAGTGGAAAGACAGTATTTTCCTTTTTTTTTCTGATGAGCATTCAGTGGTGCACCATGCTATCTTATCTGCAATGAGTTAGTTGGACTAATTCATTTCCTGTTTCGGATGTGCAGCGATCATTGCCAGGCCAGATCTGTGTGCTCCTCTGCAACAGCCCCAGCTCCCTGGTGAGGTTTTTATTTGAGTTTTGATTTGGCACTAAATCTGCACATGCAGCTTCTTTCTTAAAGCGCTGGCTGAAAGTTGCAAGATGTATTTTCTGCTCAAAGAACTTCACAAAATGTTAATCTTTGAAAAATGCAGAAGCCCATTAAAGATAAAGACCATAAACAAGTGTAAAGCACTTCTTAAAGTCTTTGACAAAGGTCGCAGGTGTAGGGAGGTCAAAGTGATATCTTGTTCTTCTAAATATTTCAACAGATAGACAGACTTTTGATTGCATTATCTATTAAAAAATTGCTTTGAACCTTCCGCCAGTGCAGACCACTTGTGCTTTCTCAAACCAACAAAGGTTTGGTCAGCAGATAAGAATTTCTGACCATGGAAGGGCAGCTGCTTTCCTTTCATCTCTCCTCTGGTGTGTACATGAAATGTTTGCTTAGCCTGGCCCTGCTATCATGAGGGCCTTTTTTTTTCTTCTTCTTCTTCTTTTTTTTYCCTTAATCCTCCCTCTAATTTGAATCCTACACCCTGTCTGCAAATAAGACATGAGGAAAATTTAGATTTCAGCAGTGCAGGCTTTATCCGGCTGGATGCTGAGCACTTCAGCTCCAGTTCAGCACAATACTTAGCCTTATCTGACTATGCATATGTTTATCTGTAAGCCTTAACTTAAGCACATGATTAAATGCTCCGATTGATTAGGACTAATGATCCTTACTGAAATACTGAGCCCGGTGAGAGAAGTTTGCTTTACAAGCAATTTTGCTGTTGTTTTTCTTCTATTGTTACTTACTACCAGAGGAGGTAATTAAGGAAGTGTTTGTTTTAAGAGGACCAGAGTAATTTATGTAAAATTTTAATCTGATTCTTGAAAATCCACTTGTGACCAGTTCTGTGCTCTTATTAAATATTTTTCTTCAAAAGCAAACATGATCTGTAGAAACTGTGCTGATGATATCCAGGTATGTCTTTTCCTTCTCAAAATGCTTAATCTATGTGCAATGTTAATGAGAAAAATATTAAGACAAAATGCGTAAAATTGCTTCCTAGAAAGGTTCAATCTATATGTAAATGTAGAGCCGAATACAAGAGAGCTGGCTAACAGTATCCTGAAGGAAAGATGGTATTCACATAGACTGGATCATTATAAATGTATGCTTTCAGATGCTGTCCACTTTAACATTATATGGTTTCTTAATGAAAAAAAAAAAAGTGTTTTGCTTTACTACTTTCTATCTGTCTCTTTTTTTTTTATCAGCTAAGTCTGCTGCAGGAGTGTGATGAATACTGGAACAAAGTTCAAGTTGGAGGTTGCTAATTTTTGTGTGGTTTTGAGGATGAATGGAAGGCAATAACAGGTCAACTAATGATTTATGAGATTTTGACTTCCATAGATGTTTAATAAGAGTCTCCTGCCTGCATGCCCCTTGCTTGAAACAGTGTGGAAATCAAAACTCWAGGCGTGTGTTTAAACAAGGAGAGGGCTGTCTTCCCTGGGAAGGCAAATGTTGCCTTAGCAAACAAGCTTTCCCAGGCAGATGCTGGGCAGGGAGCTGTGAAGTTCCTCTATCTATGCCTTGGAATAAGGCAGCACACTGAGAGGTGCTTTGAGCATCACTTCCTAAATACCCAGCTAAGCAGCATCAGACCAGGAGGCTAATTAAGGGAACTCCTTTTGTTTGGTCTACAGATTCTTCTGGAGAGATGGATTAGTGATGGGCAAGGTGTCTCACTCACCTGCCCAGGCCACTCTAACCACTACAGAAGACCTTTTGGAAACCAGGTAAAGAGAGAGAGGGGAGGCAGATGCATGGAGGACAAGGCAGCAATCCAACACCACAGTTGCCAAGGGCTGAGAGGATCTTTTTACCCTAGCAGGATTCCATTGAGTTCATTTAGCATTAAACTGGAGGTATTTTAAGCTACCAAACTCTGGAAGAGGAGCCATGTGCTTTCATGATACTCAAACTTTGATCCTAAGTTGCTGTAAGGCTCCAGTTCAGCAAAATGCTTAAGTATGTGCTTGATTTTAAATACATGAATACTTATGTGACAGAATGCTCAAGAGCAGCACAAAGTCTGCTTTGCCTCACAACTAAGCCACTATGTAACCTAAGAGTGTGGTATATTATCAGTCTGGTGCACCTATTCCTATACAAACTAGCCTTGGAAATGCATTCACTCAAGTCAGTGGGATTTAAGTACATACTTAATTTAGGAAGAGCAGGGGAAGAGTGCATATACTTGATTTATATGCAGTTTATCTTCTGGTGGCCTAAATAGCTTCTCTCACAACACGATTTAAATTCTTTGGATGTTTAAATATTTCCCTCAAAGACTTAGGGTTTTTTCTGGAAACACTGGGTTGTTTTCTTTAATAATTCCGTTTTGCTTTGCTCTTTTTTAAAAAAAATATTTACGCATTTAATGAATAATTGTGTGATCTTCCTTCCTCGTTTTCTATTGACTGAGGACTTTTTTCTGCATCTTGTCTATGACTACGTGCTTTATGCTACAATGCCTTGTGTACAGAAGTCTATTTGTGGTTATTTTCCAGATTTGTGTAAATAATGAAATTTGAGCTAGTTGTTTCAATGTTCAAATCTTGTATTGTTTCTTGACAAATAGACTAACTTAGAATCTGAAGAGGATGAAGATGCAGAGATGTGCTGGTGATGCACAGGCCTGCAGTTTTTCACAGGCGTAAATTTTAAATAGTCCTGCCTGATCTGGTGCCAGTGGAATCGACAAGAGCTTTRTAATTTACTCCAGGCTATGCAGAATCCTCAACAAATGAAAAATGGAAATTAGGAAAGCCAAATATTTTGGCATTAATTCTCCACAGAGTAACAGTATTTCGGTGGTGCTTGTATTTTTTTTTTTTCCTCTCTGTCCTTCAGTACCATTAAGATATTTTTGTAAGGAGGATAAAGTGGCTTTCATTGCTTATTTTTTTTTTTTTACCAAAGGAGGGTCAATGTTTCTGTTGTAGCCTTGCATGTTGTCAAGCCTATCGCCGATGATGCAGCGCGGCTGCTATTTGACGTGCGAGGGGATCCGGTGGGTTTAGTGTCAAGAGCAACTGTGAGGTCTTGCAGGTCGGATTTCCTGCATTACGCAGGTCACAGCATTTGATGAAGGTCACGGAAGCACCCCATAATAGCTCTATGAAGACAGTAACAACATCCCAGGTTGGGRAAAAATGATCATCAACAGTATTAGCAAACAGCGTGCTTGAGAAAATGCTTTTTTGATTGCTTTATGCACGGATGTAGCAGAAATCCTGCAGTTCTGAAGCTGACAAAACGCCAGGAAATGGATTGGATCTGTTGAGTGTGAGCATGAAAAGAAAGAAAGTTCTCGAGTTATTCCACCCAAAAACCTGATGTGGGATTCTGTCTCTCAAGTATTTGTCATCGTCTTTACCAGCCCTATCCACGTAGTTGCACAGGGTACGTACACACCAGGGTGGGAAGGAGGCAAGTGCTGTAATGCATTAGGCTCGGATGCAATGCAGTGTCCCGTGTTTGAGCTAAGTTTAATTTGTACGGCCAAAACATAACATTTTGTTGTCGCTCTTGCAACATTTCGCTTGCTGAGATGCCTTTTTAATTCTGCTGATCAAAACGCCGGTGAGTATAGGCAGCCCATATTGGTTGTGATTCTCTCTGACGTGTTTCGCACTGTGTCATGTCTAACCTTTTGCCGTGATTAAACATGCATTTACACTGACTAGAGCACTTGACAGTCTTGCATCATACAAAGCATTTTCTTCAGTGCAAATTAGGATTCAGTGCAGGCCTCCGTGGGGGATTTTCCCACTAATGACATATGTAAATAGCACTCATTCATTCTAGTAGTGGGGGAAAGGTACAGAAGCATGCAGATCTCCTAATGAATCTGTGTTATACCTCAGATGAAAGGAAAACAATGTGTTTTTCACATGTTAATTCTGTTATCTGCACATGCTGCGCTCCCCTCAACCCTCTAAGTTGCGATACGTGGACTCAGATTTATACAGCCTTTCTGGCCACAGAGGCATTTTGCTGGAGGTACTCATGCATGTATCCATGCTTCAGGTGATAGCATGGAATCCTTTACATCTGTGGAGACAAGGAAGAAATACAGCCATGTTATTCAGGTGTAAGCACATTAAATTGGCCCTTTCATTGTGTGTATATACATGTGTGCCTAAAACTTTTTCCATGCACTTTCTGTAGCAGTATAACATACAGTTTTAGCTCCCCAGCAGAGCCTGATGGCTTCTGTACCTGCGTTAGGGTTGCACCTTTATGGCAGCAGGCCTACAGGTAATATTGAGTGCTCTTCAGGATGATCACTTCTGTCATCTGCTCAGCCGTGCTTTGAATTTGTTTAGTAATAACTTGCTTGGTTTTAAAAGAGCCACAGTGAGTATATTTGGTCGTTAGCCTTTGTGAATGAGGGGTTTTGTCAACTCTTGGTGGCTTTTAATTTCTGAAGGGCTCATTTAGTTTTCCATTTCTGTGGGGGCTTCAAGGACAAGTGATGGCTGAGCAGGAGTATCTATACTGTTATCCCATGTAGTTCTCATGGTTATATTGCTGTCCTCTCCATAGGACCATCTGCCTACTTTTACTAGCATTTTTGAGCATCTCCTGAGCAAGGAACCTCTGTGGGGCTGGGCTGAGCCCACTGGGGTCCATGGCTAGGGAAGGGGCTGTGGTGAGGATGGAGCTTAGCTCCACTGCAGCATTRTGGGGCAAGGAGTCATGATCCCAACAGCTGATGATCCTGATTGATCTGGCCCCAGGTGAGCCTCATCAGGGCCATTAGGAGCTATTGGTGCCTTCAGGTCACTGACCAAAACCAACATTTCTCACCTGGAAATTGCTAGCCTTGATTACAACTCAGGTGGTTCCAGAGCAAGAGGTGGATGGGTTTAAGAGGATGCTATTCAGCTTCTTCTAGACTTCCTTAGGTCAGTAAAGTGAAGAAGGAGGGTACATTCGCTGAGGGTAGAATTCACCTGCAGCGCTAAGAAGCAAGAAGAGGCTTGATTGTGGGTGGCTTTGCAGTGGTGCTAAGGGAAAGCAGAAGAAAAGACCCTGCTTTCCTCTCCATTCATCTCCAATGCTACTGAAAAAGGTCAGTGTCTCGTTTTGGCAGTAGCACAACCGTGGGGAGGTTGAGGTGAATGTGCTGGGGGAAACGAGGACAGTCTCTGAGCAAGCAGGGCCAAGGATTTGCCGTTCTGCTGAGCTTTGCCTCTGAGCAGGTCCTCACCACTTGCCCACAAAGCATTTGGCTGCTTTATTTTTTGGCCCCTGCCTACCTGGATACTGCTCCTGGCTGTGTTTTGCACAGTGCATTTACAGAGAGCTCCTTATACAAACTATCACCTGTCTGGGTCAACTTGAAATCAGGTCCTCTCCTAGTCAAGGCTTAATGAAGTTTCCTTCAAGGTCACTGGCAAAATTTTGGCTTTGATGGAAGGGGAAAAAACCTCTAATTCTGCTAATTACTCTGTCTGTGGTGGGCAGTGCTGAGACTGCCTTGCTGTGAAAGGAAGAGACTGATTCTGATGTCGATACTGTTTTATTTAGTGCATCTCAGAAGAGTGTGAATTGCCTGTTGTGAGTTTTGGTATTTCCTGCTTCTGCACTGATGAAAAACAATGAATTTGATTCTTAAAGCAGCAGTTTAGCGCTATTTAAGCTCTATTTGCAGAATAGTTATGTGAGGTTTTTTTTTTTTTTTTTTTTTGCTTTTGGTAATGTTTCTTCATTTTTGTTTTGGGTTAAACTTGATGCAGACATCAACTGTAAATGGGTCAGGCAGTCGTTAAAGTGAGCAGTTGGCCACATTTGTGCTAACTCTAGTCCTTTTGTTTTTTGCCAGAGGAAAAAGAATTCTAATTTCTATCAGTCTAAATTGTGCTGGGCAGCATTATCAGCTGGAAAGACCCCTCTGATTTGACAGGCCCCACTGTATGATGATTAATTACTACTCAGCTTCATTGGACTTTTCTAATTTCCTTTTGCCACTAGCTGTAGGCAACAAGCGATAAGTACTGCTCTTATTATTTTGTGCAAAGGAAAATGTCTATTACTGCTCTGTCCTACAAGTAATCAGAATAAAAAGACAGCTGATCAGGAAACCTGTGTGGTTCATTCTGTCTTTATTTATCCTACCCTTGCTTTATTTCTGTGCAGTTTCTACTCAGAAGTTGTTTTACACAGTTGCCTGTCAAAATAAGAAGATAAAATCATAAGCTCTATCAAAGTAGTTGACATTTTGAAATTTGTATAATGATTTCATGGGAATTAATCCTCAATCTCCAAATAAATCCTCCTCAAAATGCTAATATAACTAGAAATCTTACACTGCAGAATGTAAAACAATTCTTAATCTTCCTTTTCTATTTTACCATAAATTTATTATATTAGAAGCCTGCCTTGTTGAGAAAAAAAAAATATGGCATTATCACCAAATGCGAGAAAAGTACTTTACATAACACTTGCATTATAACAATTTTTTTCTAAGGCACCCAATGCTCTATAGTGCCCTAAGAGGAAGGTGAATTGCTGAGAACCTCTCAAGGACTACAATGTTGATTTAAAAAAAAAAAATTCGTGAAGACACAATTCTCTCCTTTTTTTTTTTTATCTCAGCTTTTTCATGAAACTTCTCAAATGATTATGCAATTTCTGGTGAATGCATTCTAGAAAGAAAAATCTGGAAAAATTGGGTTTCTTCTGTATATTTCAGAGATATTACAGAATTTAAGGTTTAAGATTTAATATTAAATGCATTAACAGTATAACGTGTGTACCTAGGGCATGGGAATTCTGTGCCATGGTAGAGGCTGCTGTAGATGCAGYGCTGTGGTGTGGTGATTGGCCTCATCACCCAAAATATGAATCTTCTCCTCTGGATTTAGTACATGCTCCTGTGTCTTGAGTATAGAAGTCATTTGAGTCGCATGGGAGAGAACATCAGGACATCGTGATCCGTTTCAACATGTTGGGTGTTTAGGAGTAAAAGGAGCTTCTGATTCTAATAATCTGCTTTGGGAAAGAGACTTCTCTTAACATCTCAGAGGCTTCTGAATGTTCCGCTGCTTTTTCTGTCTGCAGCCTTGCTGTGAAAGGGTAGAGTATTGATACATGCTGAAAGATATTTAAAAGTTCTTCCAGGAGACTAAGCTTATTGTTTTTCCGTGTGATTTGTTGTTCTGACCTATTCAGAACTGTTTCTTCTGGTTAGGTCCTTCCTGTTCTTTTTGCATAGAGTTACAACTTGAAATTTTTTTGTGATAGTATGCATTTTCTCCAGCAACAGACATAACACGAGTATCAAAGGAGGCAGGGGATGTATGAGATGCTCCAAATGTCTTTTAAGGTATGGAAGCATACCTTAAGGTATGGTTCCAGGTATGGAAGATGACAAAGCAAAACAAAATTTCTTCTTTTAAGAAAAATGCAGAAATTAATTAGCTTGAGGAACGAGGTAATGGGGAAGTTCTTGTCTTGCAGAACTTGCTCCATCAGGAGAACAGAGGGCTCCTCAGCCCATCCTTTGTGAAGATGTGAATTCCAGCCTTCTGCAGCCCTTGTGCAGGGCTGTTAGCAAGCGAGAGGAGGAGAGTGGCTTGCTTGCCACTTTCACATCTGCTGCTGAGCCCAGCAGCGTGATTAGTATCTGCATTCCTCTCCATGAGTAAACAGAGAAACAAATGGCTCACAGATCTGCTCCCTCTTCAAAGCCCACCATCTCCTCTCGCTTTGGCCTCTGCAGTGTACAATTCAATGACTGGTAAAGAGACCAAGGTGACGCTCTTTGCTGCTGCTTTCCATGGTCACRCCAGGACAGGAAAGTTAACTTGACTCGTAAGGAGCTGAGGAGCTCTCATGGAAAAGCTAGGAAATTATTTCAAGGTGGCTGAGGCCAATGATGTGCCAATGTGAGGCTTTCTGTTTTGCAGAATCCAAATACTATGTTGTTGTGTATGAGTACTTGGGATATTGTTATTAGAGTAGTGTAGTTAAGACATCCATACTACAGTGAAAAATACCTGTTGAAAGCATCTCTCTTAGTTATACTCTTATGGTAGAAGAATAAAAGTTAGTAAGTACCTCAACAGATATTGYGAAGTGCTCTTTAGTGATTGGTGTTTCCAGTGGAAATACCGTTTGTTGTGCTAAGTTCCAGTAAGAAGTATGATGATATACTAGTGGAGCAACTGTAAGGATAGTATCCTGTTCAATCTCTATAGTTTGAACAGAATAACCTGTTTAGTGTCTATTCATTAATTGTAAACAGTAATAATTACTTTACAGAGATCTGGATAATGAGGGACATAATGTGTTAGAGATGTAGCTTATCTTGGGGTCACCAACAAGCAGTAAGCAAGTTTCTTTAGCAGATATGCAATACTCATATATCTTTGTCCACCTGTGTTCAAGAATGAGTCACAGTTGTCTTGYTTTCCATATATTTTATATCCAGCCACTTTCCAAGTGAATTCCTGAGAGCTGTCAAAGATCACCAATGCACATGGGGTCAAGGAGACTGTCAGCATTTCTGCCTTCTSTTGACCAAAGGGCCAAGAGCATTGAGCATTAACGCTTCTGAAGAGACATGGGAAGAAAGCAGGCAGCTACCCATTGCATGTAGCACAGGTCTGTAGATGCACAAGAGGAGATGTGCTACTTTAATAGTTCGGGGGAGCCTAGGGAGGTTAGGGAGCATGAGGAGTTGAGGTTCACCCACTGAAATGCTCAGCAGCACCATAACATAGAGCTGCAAGTGAAACTCGTAGTGCAAAGGGTGTACTGAGCTCGAGGTCAGAGAGCAGAGCAGGCTCCAGAACTGAGGACGAGAAGGTAGAACCTAGTCTTGGTGTTAACTTGATGTTAACTTGCTAGCTGCTGTGAAGTCTGAACAATATTTACAAGGCTATTTGAATATTTATTCCTTGGCTGGGCATAAAAATAGGCTGCCTTTTCCTTCTAGAATGCAGCTTCTGCTTCTCCACAGGCTTTTGTCATAAGCCTTGTTTTTCCACATTACATGTAATGTTTTCATGTAACTATAAAATAGTGTATATTAGTGAATTTGCATTCATCAATGCATGATGATGAAAGGCATCCTCAAACTAACTSTTCTTTAGGGAAAGAAAATAAAAAGACAGCCTCTGGATTGGCTTTGGAGAGAAAGGAATTCACAATACTATTTTTTTTTTTTGAGTGAATGCTTTGAATTTTTGGTAACATTCATAGAGTAATTCACTAAAAACAATACAATATTTTTGTCACAGATAGGCCAGGTAATTATGGTGTAGAGTTTATTCATTTAATTAGGACTAATTTAGAAAGTAAAATATGTAATGGTGCAACTGCTTTGTTCTTTTTCTAATAAAAGGTAGAAGCTTTTGAGTGTTATTAGACTGAGATAAGCTAGGCTTCTGTATAGCATGATTTTGTATGTCTGAACTAGCCAAAGCCTTTGAAGTCCTATGAATCTTTCTGCTTGTTAATTCTTCCATTTGTTTGATTTTTGGTACAAAGAAAATGAAAGAATATGATGAGATTATGGCATTTTAAGTCAATATTTATTAAAAAATCAATCTCGATGAAAATCTGCCCATCCCTCTAATTAGATGAGGCAACTTGAGGTTGATTTTTAATTGCAAAAGTAATTACACCGAGCAGATAGCCAGTGACATTTGATTATCTAGGTGATTGATTAAAAAGCCTAGCTCACGGAGCAGATTGTCAGCCAGGGGAATCGAGACAAAAGAGCAAATTAAAAAAGTTGTCCTGTTAGTAATCACAAAATTCAAGGATGAAATTACAAAGCCAAACACCTCCAATCCACCTCAACTTCATCACTCAAATGTGCGCAGCGTGTCTGAGCTCAAAGAGGGTGATAAAGAAATGGATTGCTTCTAAAGGAAGGAGTATTTGGGGAACGTAAAATGAAAGGGCAAAAGCTCTGCGGAGAATAGGGACTTCAATCACACAAGCTAAGAAACAAAAATTTCTCTTAATTGTGAAAGAGTTCATTTTCCCTATGCTCCCATGAAAGCTCATTAAACCCAAGCAAGGTTAGTCAAATTAAATGACATGTGTTGGATAACAGAATATATTTTTAGTGACAAATCTTAATGATTATTTAAGAATCTCATCTAGATTACCTTTTCCTCTTCCAATATATGTGTTTTAGAGAGGGTATTCACTTGATTTGCTAATATCTAGGTTTTACTTAGTGTCATCTTAATGGATTGTGGTCCAGAAATGGTTGCACAGACCTTTTTTGTTAAAAAGATATATATTATATTCATCATTTAATTCATTGCACAAGTAATGCAAAGAAAGTAGGAAACAGGAGAATTGCCCTCCTTATTCCCATTTTATTTTCATTTGTTTGCCTCTTTGGACAATACTGTTTTTGGAAGTCTATCGGATGACTTATGATTATGTATTGATGTGCTACAGGTCCTAAATTGGAAAATAGATCTTGCAAGAAAAGGTTTGAGGTATGCAGCCTGAACCACACTGTCTTTCCATTGACTTTGGAGGCTTTGGATCAAGCCTGCAATGTCTTTTGCCCTCACCGTGTGATGTGTTCTGTGATAGCGGATTTATCAGTTCTTGGCAAAACCATTCTAGGCAGCTCAGGAAGGATATTTAGGATGGACACTTGTTCATGAAAGTATCTGCATTTTCTGAAACATCACATAACTTCTTGATGTTGTGTTTTGGTCACCTAAACAAGCATTGATCATTTCCTGTAGCACAGATGCCCAAAAGGTGGTCGTGTAGATGCTGTAAGGAGGGATGAGCATGAATAGTAACGCTTCCTTAGTTCAAACCAGAAACATATCTAGAGAACACGATAGGGAAAGAGAGGAAGTCAAATTGTTGCAAGAATCCTAGGCAGCATCAATGAACGTACAGCCTGTAGTGTCCTGCATGCTGGGGGTGTCAGCATCAGCAATACCATAGAAAAATCAGTGTGTATTTTCATTGCAGTGAATAGGGACGTGGTGGGAAGGTTGTAGCCATAAAGATGATGGTCTTTGTTTCTCCTTCAGCTTTTGGGGGAGGTGCAGTGAAATTAGCAGAAATAATTTCCTACAAGAGCAACTGCATCTTTATTTAGCAAACAAAATGTCAAACTAATTTACGGAGGTTGGTAATTTCAAAGCCTTCTGTAGACAACCTCATCTCACAGCTCCTCTGAGGCTCAGAGCCAAGTCRAAGAATGAGCACAGCTTGGCTCAATCATATTCCTGCTCTCTTAAGTGTAATATTAATACTGCTAGTTATGGTGTATTCAGCATACATATTTTATAAGCAGTATTCTTAATTGCAAGCTTTTTTTGCAGTTCTTTACATGGTTTCATTTACATTATTTCATTTTTCTCAAATGGGAACTGCTTCACAAAAAAAAAATGGAATTTTGTGTTTTACCTCTATAGAATCCTCCTCCCAAATTTCTGAAATAGCTGCTTTGGCTGATCTAATGTCTATGAATTTTCTGATCTGTTTTGGTCCTTTTTAGATTGACTGTCTCTCCTTTTACCTTTTCCTGCATTAAACAAGAAAATCGGGTGTTGGTAATTAACTGGATTTCTCCTGCTGCCAGCCTAAATTTGGTTCCAAGATGCCCTGTATGTTGCTACTTCTGCCTTTGTTAACAATGTCCAGACAACAGGTCTGCAATTAGATTCCCATCTGTTAGGCTGAGCATTTAGCATAGCCAATGGATGCAAATGAACTTGGTTCCCTTAATTCAATGGATCCTTAACTAGCAGTGTTGTATATGAAAGGAAATTTAATGTTAAATGCCAGGGACAGAGCTTAAGCTTTTAATACAGCAGCTTTAAACTGCTTTAATAAGAAAAATAAAATGTTGTTACTGTATCTGATGAGGACTCTATCAAAACTGAAAATAAAACATGCCACTGTTTTCCTCAATGCCTTGAAGACTGCAATTAGACTGAGGGGGAAAAACCCTAACTTTGTGTTAAGTATGGTGCTTAACACACAAGGAATGCTGTGGGAATACATAAATGCTAGAATTCTACATCAAATGTTGTTTGAAGCACTGGAAGGAATGTTTCAAAATATTAGATATTTTAATGGGATAAAATAGAAATGCAGAGAAGTGCATTTTTAGAAATTCTTGTGTTTAATCTCAGACTGCAATTTTGTATCAGTTCTAACAGTGTTATAATAAGGGATAATCCTACCAAGTCCATAGGCTGTGTGTTGGGGGATTAGCTAAAGCTTGCATATTTAAATGTTCCATTTTCCACTGGAATGTCTATAAAATAGACAGTAAAACCCACTTAAACTAATACCTGTTGAAGGGCTAAAACAGTAAGTGGGGGGAACTGTATGAGAACACAAATCTTTTTTTAAGTATTTGTTACTTTGCTCTTCTGTCTTTTCAGAATTTGTGGATAAATTATATATAGTACATGAATACAATTTAGAGAAAAAGACTTTTTTCCCCCCTATGTATTATAAATGTATTGGTACTAACATAAAACTCATAATTCATTTTTAAAAGATGCATTTACAAATGAATACTTAGAATTATTTAGTGATTGTGAAAGGAAAGCAGAGGAAGGTTTTTTTAATGTTTCTTTATATTTATAGATTTTTCTTATATATAAGATTATAACTTACAGAGATTAGGGGTTTTTTCTGTAGTTTCTTTTTCATTCTTAGGGATAATTGGCATTTTCAACTCACTGTAAATTTTATCGGTAAAATTTCTGCCATGGTGGTTAATGGGATCTCGATTTTACTCTTTTTCTTACCAGAACAAATATTTCAGTTGCAGAGAGAATCCCAAAGATTGCTAAATCATCAGCAATATTACAATCCGAGTTTAAAAACTTGGAAGGCAAGAGTCATTAAGATAAAATATTTTTTTCTGAGTATGGGTTTCTGTTCTGCCTGCAAGATGTGGTGAGATGATTCGTGCCCCCAAAAGTTGTGCATCCAAGATAGAGAAAGAATTGAGAGATGTGCTCAAGAGCTGTAGGGTAGGATAGTGGAAACCAGACTGTAGGGTAGGATAGTGGAAACCCATTTTCTCAGTGCAGAGCAGTAGTTAGCTGTAAAGTATAGTAGATAGCTATAAGTAGTAAGGTTGTTCTTACTACTTTGCACGTCCTGTTGGTTCCCAGTTAGAGCTTTGCACGAGTCTGCCAAGCGTTTGGCATGGCCGGAGGGTCTGCAAAGAGCTCCTTCTGGTGAGGAGAGAGCGCTTTGATCCTTGTTGGCCGCCTCCGGAGCAATGTCAGCAGGGTTACAGGCCTCCAGGATAGTGCTCTATTACTTGTGTGCTTGGGGACACGATGGAAATGTGCCTGTTGGAAGGATGTGCCCTGCTCTGCAGAAGCAACTATGACTTCTGCGTGGAATGGAAGTAAATGGACTTAGGGATTTGGTGCCCTTCGAGGGAAAAACGCATCCGATTGTTTCAACCTAGCTCAATAGTGTGGAATCGCTCAGGATAAGAGGCGCGCTGCTTGTCACCATGACTAAACAGCAGCTCTCTGCCTCCGTGGGATTCCACTTTCCAGGCCCTGACAGAAGATGTGTGGGATCAGAATTCCCTGCCAGGCAAACGGTTTGTCCAAGTGTGCCTGCGAACAGGGTGGGAGCCTSTGATTGCCTGGTCCATAGCCCAGTAATCTTCCAGATTAGTCTGTGCTTTTTCCCCTAAGGGATAAGAGGCCATCAGCAGAAAGCAAGAGCAATCCCTTGGTTTCTCGCTGGCAATAAACAGATAGTGACAGCAGCTCGAAACCTTGTAGCACTGCCACGGAGATCCCGGAGCGCGTGTAGTGGTGGTGGTTTACTGGGTCATGTTTTTCTTTCTGTTCTTAAGCAGAAAAATGTTCATGTGGTGTCAGGTGATGGATGGGCCATGCGTGGAGCAAGGACACACAGAGGCGCCTTGATAGAAGGGTAGATTCCTCTAGCAAGAGGCTTTCGGTCTGCAAGTGGRTGCCTTCCTGAATCGGTCGCTCTAGCTGAAGTGGGTCAGAAGTTGCTTCTGTACTTGACTTTACCATTATGCCATTTGTATATTTATTTTATCAGAGCAGCCACATGCATGAGTGGGACCCAGGATTTGGGAGTGCAGTCCTCCCTTTGCAGCACGGTGAAACACGTGCAAATGATGTTTAGCTGCTCAGCGTGTGCATTTTCACTAGCAGTGTGTCCTCTGCATCCCTCGCCGTTAGTTTCTCATTCTGTGCCCCTGCTTTCTGAATTTCTCTGCTCCCATAGGATTTTCTGCTCAGCATTCCTTTAATAACTTTGTGCTATCAGATGCATTTTACTGGAATTTATGCACAGATTTTCCCCTTTTAGTAAAAAAACATTTGAAATATTTGAGCAAAAAGGTCTTAGCAGGTTCTTTTGCATTTCCTGCACATTACCAYTACCTAGAGGTAGATCTAATGACAAGAGCACAGCACCAGTGTCCTGCATTCCAGTAAGGAAATTAACCTAATAATTGTCTCTTTATGGCATTTGCTCACTGTGCGGGCCAGGGGAGYAGGGGCAGGGGTCACACAACAGCTCTATGGTCACGTCATCGTCCGCAGGGCAGCCCTTATCCCAGCACGTTGGGGTTAATCCTRCAAATAGCCTTCAAATAGGCCCAGTTTTTCTGATAGAGACAAGTATTGATGAGGTAGTAGCCAGTGGCCAGGTGAGCCTAGTTAGTGGACACCAACTAAGCTCGAGCTTGGAAAAGAGATGGTTGGAAGAGTAGACAATGTTAGCTCCATTCCCACTGGAATTCTGTCTTATTCCCACTGGAAGCTTATATTACTGAACTGGACACCAGAGCGGGTGTGTGGGCCACTCTGAGCTTGGTGCTGTCAGGATCAAGAGTAGCCCTGGGCCCCAGTTAGATGGACAAGACATTAAATGTCTTAACGGCTCCAGTGCTGCAGATATTGTGTTCCTGACTTGCAGCCTAATTCACCACAGATTTATCTTGAAGGTGATGACTTTTCCCTGCCATRTTTGACCTGTGCTGTGCTTGGCTTTACCAGTCCTACCCAGCCTTCACCTGCTTTTCCTTTTCTATTTCGTCTCATTAGCTAAGACCAGCCTGAGCCTTACAGCTACATTGCTCCTGGGGTTTCTTTCCACCACCAATTCTTTGGGTTCGGAAGGTCATTGATTTTAGTTTTATTTGGCAAAATGTTTTTTTTTTTCCACCACAATCTTGGGACATGCCCGGGTGGCTCTTCCCTATGAAGGTCTGAGAAGATAGCTGGTAGTGTTGGATTTGCTTTGCTCTCGATGGTCTCACTTCTCAGCTCTGGTGGAAAGAGGTTTATTTTGGTTCTCCACATTAGAAGCTCARTGAGAGCTCTGCTCTAGGCATTGCAGCATCCCAATGCTCTGTTGGGTGYGAGGGTAGCACCTTGTAACGATAATCATCCTTAGGTAGTCCAGAATTATCTGACTGTTGGGCTGGGAGAGAGTTAACTAAGATTTGCAGAGAGAATCAGGGATGGGTTTTGACTAGGTGAGTTAATATGTGACACCAGTGACCCATGGAAAGAAATCTGTGGATTCCTGGTCTGTTGTAGTAGCATTTAGGAATGAAAAAAGAAAGCAAAAAAGTACTTGATGATATCTGTACCAGCTACCGTGAGGCACTTCTCCATTAGGCTCTGCCCCAGCACATGCCCTGCTGCAGGCCCGTCCTGGCTCCATGTGCGCTGGTCAAAGCCTTGGGCAACAGCCCGTACCGGCGCAATAGCAATGTTTCGGAGGTGGCCATCGCCTCCCAAGCCTGAAGTCCATATTTAGGCCAGATTTCCAKCTCTGAGCACTAAGTAGAAAAGACGAGGAACAAGAAACATGGGAAAATAACTAGATTTTATTTAAGCTGACATAAAAGTGCAGTGCAACGTTCCCCTCGCACCCTGACCGATCCCGGCCCAGGCAAACGCCGCTCTTCCAGCGCGCGTTGGCCCAGGGCATCCAAGGCTGCTTGCAGAGATGTGCTTGCAAAGTAAGGCACTTTGCCGCCTGTCAGGAGCTGCTTTGAAACGCATCCTCACCTCCAGGTGCTGTTTACCTTGAGGACGTACAACGTATATATGCTGTGCAGCGCGAGGGCCCCGGGCCGGAGCGAGTGGCAGCTCCGCTGTCTTCCCCCAAGCCCCCGTGTGAATTATCACACGTGTGCCTTGCGGCAGCGGGCTGTTCGCTCAGCAGGCGTGCACAATGCGGCGGCATTATTAAATTTCCATGAAGTTTACCGAATTTGCAGGATCAGTAGGGTGGCCCCGACAGGGAAGCTCTCCTACTGCCTCCAGCACCTTGAAAGCGGTGATGGTGCTGCTGATACTTGGCATTCTGCTGTTACTCCTCGGCTGTAGCCATCTACTTAATCTCCACAGCAAAGATTAGTTTATTCGATTAAGTCTGTTCCCTATAGACCGTT
This sequence comes from Nothoprocta perdicaria, assembly GCF_003342845.1. NCBI lineage: Eukaryota > Metazoa > Chordata > Aves > Tinamiformes > Tinamidae > Nothoprocta > Nothoprocta perdicaria. The sequence continues at coordinate 294,918 of NW_020455469.1, read as the reverse complement.
CCTGTAGCTCCTTGGAAGGCATCAAGACCGCGTGTCTCCAACCTTTTACCAGCTAAAAAGATTCAATAAAGTAATCTTTTTTCCCCCTCCTTTTATATGATTGGAAAATAAATTGAAAATGAATTTCAGTTATTGCTTGTGTTTTAAATATGAGATAAAGGTCAGCCCCCTCTAGCTATCTCCATAGATGGAGATTAACATGAGCGTGTTCCATTATAAAATCATATAGTGGTTTTGTAAATCTGTCAAGTCATCTACAAATATATAATTAGTGTGTTAGATTTTTGAAATCAATAAACAATGACTTTTCAGTCCTGTGCCGAGAACACCTTGCTGGAGCGCTTTAGGCGAAGGAGTCCAAATAACAAAATGTTTGCACTGTATCTATTAAGTTGTTCTCTGAATCTCTTTAGATGCCAGAGGTTAATTGAAAATTAGGTGTACACAYGCTGGTTTTTTATTATTATCGCATCTTCCTCCCCTCTTTTTTTTTTTAACCTCTATTTAAGAAAAAAGCCAATTTAAAACTTGGATTTTTGTGCCAAGGCAGTGTGTCAATCAGAGGATGCTTAAAGTGTAAACTTCCCATTTTTCTCTTCACAGTTGGCTACAGTGAGATGGTGACTGTGGCTGCTTGCAAGGCAGCATTCATAGACATATTTATACAAGGCATGTGTTCACCGTTTGTCATCACTGTCACAGAACATGATTTCCCGGGTCAGAAAATTGACTTCAAAGCTTGACCCTGAAGATTTGACTTGCCTGTTTGCTTATTCTGGTTCAAGATGTGATGTCAAAAGCTGTCCTATTAGTGGCACCTTTTCACATTTAGTTTGCTCAGGTTGATAATAATGATACTGGAAGGACCGCATTTTGATGTTGAAAGAGATAGGGGAAGGAGCGCTGCTGAAATTGATGGTGTTGACAGTAGGAGGTGAGATTGGGAAAAGATACATCAAAATGGGGATATTGCTTTAAGTGACAACATTCCATTGGAAAAATGCTGTATATCATCCTGAAATTAATTTCATTGATGCCTCCTGTTCCTAAATTAAGGTGCTTTTTTTTTTTTTTTTGGTGCAGTGTATACACTGATTATATCAATTGCCATTCTTTAGAATTTGAAAGTGTTTAGAATTAAAATTTAGAAAGAAATCCATTGCAAACATTAGACTAGTGTGGACACAAAGTGGATGAACATACACTGATTAGAATGGATCCCCCAAAGTTTCTTCAATTATTTCTTTTAATACTGAACTTATATGCTGAAATTCTTTGTTTCTAATGTCTCAAGAGGCAAATACCAAGTCTTTTCAAATTCTAAAAAGCAGAACTGCAATCACTTGTCTGATCGTGCTCGAGTGGCATCACTACAGTTGCTGGATATACTCCAAGGCCACGTACAATCTGGGAATGTTGAAGAAGAAAGAATTTAGGAATTAGGTTATTGAAATACTTAACAAGAAGACGCTTGCAGCAGGATGAGTGCCAAATCAATAGTTGAATGCTCAAGACTGAATATCTTAGGTTTTAACTAATGATTACTGATTTCTTGATCTGCCTGGGGACACCAATGTAGGGAAATATTGTGGTTCTTTCGTTCTATTTTTATTAAGAAAAGAAAACCTCATAGCATCTGCACTGGCGATAGCCCTGACAGTTTGCTGATAGCACGGTGCGACTGGATCTGCTGTTGTTCATTTTTGTTAGCAAAGTCAAAATAGAGGGTTTTCCTCTATTAATATAATGTAATTATTATAAGCCCGTGTCAAGTCACATTCTCAGAGTTTCCAAGGTTTTTAGCTGCCTCAATCTGGTATAGACCATATGGGAATGTAAAGTAGTCTTTTATTTTATTTATTTTAGTTCACTTTAGCTGACACAAATTTTCCATACCACCAAGATTTGGGATTCATAAAAGAATAGAGAATACTCTGAATTTTTTTGTCTCGCTCTTTTTTTTCCTCTGAACACTTGTACATAGGGTCCCTTAGCACTGATATCCCATAGAGATTTGTCAATTTTGCTTCAATCAAATAACTGAATTTGCAGCGGTTCCTTTGTATTTCCTTAGGTGCAGTCAGGCTAGAGGCAGCCTTGCTAATGGGGCTCGAGTTGCAAGCTTTTAGAGGCATAATATCAGTCTTATTAATTGAATTATATTGACTAAGTTTTAGTCTTCTCCTAACTTGTTTCCTAGTCTTGTTTCTTCATAGCTGTTTGGGTTTTTCTTTGTTGTTGTCTTGTTTTTTTTTTGGAAATAATGCAATGTATACAGAAAAGGTTTTAACTATGTAAGTACCAGTGGAAGATGTTCCCTGGACCTCCAAGTGTTTGTTCAGTAAATCTAACAGTAAAATTGTTATTTTTCTTTGGAAAGGGAGTACAAGTCGCCAGGTGACCTGTCAATCGATGATTGTGACCCAATACAAATTACCGAGCAGCTTTGGCAATTGTCTCTTTAAGAGATGCAGATATTCTGATTTTTCAATAGGTAATTGGTGACACTTCTTCTGCACTGCATGATTGTGGACCTAGAATGCAACTGAAGAGCTCAATTTCAATGCTTGTTTGATAGCAAGTAGTCATTGCAGAACCACCAGCAAATGCCCAGTGACAGGAAACCAACTTGTACCAAAAGAGCCAACCCCACCACCTTTACAGGGAGGGATACGTATGTAACTCTGGGGGACACTTATGCATCCGTGTTTGTGCCTGTGCTGATATGCAGACCTTGTGCTTTCTGATAGTCTTCAATTTATATATGGAAAAAAAAAAAWAAATCAGACTGATAGTGGGCAGTTTTGCTGGGAATTAGTTTGCTGCTCCACAGAGAAGTTCTGGTGGGGTGAGATGTTATATTGCATGAATAYGGATGGCACAACTGGACCTAGATTTCTAGATGTAAGTGAAATTATTTAAGAGGCCTGGAGTGCTTAAGTCTGGCATTTGTTTCATTTAAGCTTAGGTGAGAGTGATTCACGGTAGCTCCTCCTAGAGATTATTTTTTTAAAATACTGGCTATAGCAACAGGAATTTTATTCAAATTCTAAACAATTAATACTCAACCTTAATATTACTTCATTCTTCAAATGTCCCTTTTCAAATGAAAGAGATCCTGATGTGTTTCTAATGAAGACATCATCAGGTAGGGAAAAAGGTATAGAACTAAATAATAAAAAAGCTATTAAACGTGACAGTTGCCCCAAACACACTCTTCAGTAATTAGAGAATTTCAGCTTAAGGAAAGTCACCTTGACTTTAGAAACTAAACAAGTCCTGAATGATATGTTAATTATGATGCATCTCTTTGAAAACTGACTGAATGGATGAATACATTTTTAAAGCACCCTTCTTGCTTAAACAGTTCCCATAAACTTCTTCCTTACCTCCTTAGGTGTGTGTGTTTTTTTTTTTTTTTTTTTTGCTCCCCCTAAACAGAGTTAGTTGGTCAAGTTGATCTCTCGTTTGAAATTCAATCAAGGGCATTAAAGTGTAAACCAGTTGGAAAAACAAAGAGCTTAGGGAAATCATTTGCTTAAACAACAACAAACAAGCACTGGTAATCTTCTTACAGAAATTAATGAAGGGAAAAGCCCCTCAGCTTGGGTGGATAATGATCCTTAGCTATCATGTAACAAGCCTAGAAGGTTTAGGGAGAAGGTGAAAATTAAGAAAGCGGGATTAAGCTGAACTTCCAGAAGAACAAAAAGAAATTTGGGATAAAGATCAGTTCTCCCAAGTTGAGATTGAAAAGTACTTCTGAACTGGAAGCGGTAGAGCTTAATCCTTTATGCAAATCTGGTTTAGAATTTAAATTTCCATCTTAGAATGTTTGTTTGCTTTAAATTTCTACTAAACAACTGATAGAGGAAAAAATAAGAGTAATTTGGAGACWGATTTCACCAACAGTTCCTGTATGAAATGAAACATCTTTTTTTCATAAGGTAGAACTGTAAAACTGAGAATTTTGTTGCCTTTATCTTCCTGTGATTGTCTTTAATGCTTATTCTTTACTAATTAATCTCTTCAAATTATTTAACCACAAACTTGAGATCTCTTTACGTTAGAGCCTGCACCAGAGGATAGTCACAAGGGACTGCCTGATAACTCAACAAAATTTAATTAGTTTTTTCAGTACCTGCATGTTTATCTTTTAATAATGGTAGGAGCTTCTTTCGCTTCAACTAAGAAACTAAACAGGGCTTCTGTAACTTCCTTTTCTAAAAGTCTGTTTCTGTTGAAAGAAACAAGACAATATTATGKCACGTGTATTTTTACTTGCAGAATATTAATTGCTATTACAGTTTTGAGCATCCTGTCACTGCATTCTCCAAGTGAAGAAATGTCATTTCTGTTTAATATGGATAAAAGTCATGGAGCACTGCAGCTAATTCCCCCTTTCCCTCTCTCCCCCCATAGCCAAAGGGGTCTGCATGCCTCCTGCTGTCCCCCTGTCTTAAGGCTCATCAGTGCCTGAGGTTTGTTTTGAATCAGGGGAAGTGACGAAAAGCTAAGTGATGGAAACGCATGTTTTGTAGCTCCGCTAGGACAGGTAAATGATCCGCTGTCAAAATATCCCATAAAAAGCATTGCTACAAAATGAAAAGGTGGTTTGGGGGGGATCTGGGTGTCTAGGTAGACACAGGAGAAGGCTGTTGGCAGGATTYATTTGCTCTGCCCTCCTCGGGAAGAGGGGACGTTGTAGGTGGATGTTCATTTAGGCTGTGAGCCCACGAGCACTTAGAGGCACGCGCAGATTTATGGGGCTCTTCGCAGTGTGTCCGGTACCCGCGTGTCTAGGCATGTCTTTGCAGGGCTCGAGCATTCGTTGCTTTTCAACTCGTAGGTCACCTATGTTCAGAGGAGGCTACAGGAAATTCAGGATATCAACAGGGCTGCTGTGAAATGCACTGCACGTGGTACAGAGGCTGCTGGAAAATACTTTTTAATCTTGGGGCAGAGTGTGCAAGGGAGAATTGCCTTTCAAATAAGGTGCCAATAATGACTTTAAAGTTTGCACTGTGCTATTGCCTTGCCATGATGTCTTCCTTTCGCAGAATTTCTGGCTGATTCTCAAATACACTTAAAATATGAGGTATTATGAAGTCAATGAAGTGCTAGCTGATGATACTTTAAAGTTCTCGGAGACTGACTGTTTTCCGTTTCAGTGTAGATCACATCAGACTGAGTAGAAGTCTCTTCATATGAAATATCCTCAAGTGTATAAACTATTGATTTAATTCTGTGCTCTCAATCTAGAATTTAAGTGAGAAGATTAAAACAGAAGTCCTTCATGTTTTTTTTACTGAATCTTTTCACCGTGTGTCAGTAAAAACACACAAGAAATTGTACACATTTTGAAAGTTTTAGTAGCTGCCTAAAATGTTGCAGTTAAAACTCTGTTTATTTTAAATTTCACAGATTACTAGATGGAATTTTAAAAATGATACTTAAAAATAATCTGTGTTTACATAGGTTTTGAAATAAGAACTCTAATGTGCAAGATCTACCTTCAGATCTCTCAATTAAGAAATAATATATACTTGTTGACTTTTCATCTTCAACATACATTTTTTAAAAGCTGTTTGCCTTTCAACAACATTAATACACAAAGAGAATAATACCAGACTACATTTCTTTAAACCAAGCTATTTACAGTCCTTATCTGGTTCCCATATCTATAACCTTGAGTCCTTCTGAGTCTTTAATGCATTTACCCTCAGAATATCCCTACTGAGGAACGTGATGTTTTGCATTCAGGGGACTGGAACATGGAGAGGTCTTGAGTTCTGATCCTCAGGGGAAYGTAGAAGCTTAGTAAATTTCTTAGGAAAATTTAGAGTCTTATTTTCACTGAAAGGTAAAGAGCAAGGTTTCTAAATACATTGAGCATCTGGGCTTAAGTGAMCAAGAAGTGCCACAGAACAGGCATTTGGATGTGATTTCCCAAAACTTAGGCTTGAGAATTTAACTACTGCACCACTGTCCTCTGACTTTGCTCCTTGCAGAGTGCCCATGTCTGATTGTGGAGTAGGTGAAAAATGTGATGTGAAATTTGTTCCTGATTAGTGATGCAAATGTCCCTCACACCAGTAACATCRGGTAGTTTTCTCATTTGTTTCAGTAGTCAACAAATCTTAGGTATGGACCAAGAACTCTCCAGCCAGCCTAATGGTTGCACTCAGTTATGCTCACATGTGAAAGTACATCCATCCAAATGGTGGGCAACCAAGTTCAGTTTTACTCTCTTTTTCCCTTGGAAGCCCTGGTAGTTCTGAATACAATATATGATTGATACAGTGGTGTCAAAGTGAACTGTCTCTTAAGGTAAGAAAGCTAGTAGTTCAAAGACTTGGGGAATCACAGAAAGAGCTAAATATAGTAGCATCTGCCAATCTTAGGGATTTTACTAGCACATCTACCTGTAATCTCTGTTCTGAGTAGAGTTAGCAGGTATTTTGTTGTGATCCTGTTCAACACTTGTCCCAATAACTATGTCCCAAGAGAAAGTCATTTGAAAAAGGCACATATCTGCAACCATTTTAGGGGAAAAGGCATAGTCTAAGAAGATGCTTGTGAATTAAAAAGAGAAAGGAGCACGAACAACCAGCTCRCATCTTTTAAGTGTTGCTAGCTACAACTTTTAGCATGTTTATTGTCAGTTGAAAGCTCTGCATTAGAAAGAAACTTTAGGATCCAAGAACTGCTTCAATAACACATTGTTATTAGTAAGCTAAAAGCTAAGAGTACTATGTAAACCTTATTTTAGTTCTATCTTTTTTTTCTGTAGGTACTGTGCATTCTTGTCTTCAGCTTCACTCTTCAGAAAGTCCATATTTCAGTGGATATATGGCCTTTTTAGCATTCAGACGYGTTCTGGACTCAAATTGATTTCATGATGTGACTCACTTCTCATTACTGTTTGCTCAGGTTTAGTGCCACTAGCCAAATGTATTTGTCCACTCCCTCTCTAGTTTCTGTTTGCTAGTGAGATGGGAATCAGAACRGTAGCTCTCACCTGCCTGTTCTCATGAATGATCACAAATTTTAGCTGTCCTCAGAAGCCATATTTTTATATGAGATAAGTAAAAAAACTCTTTTCAAACATCAAATTACTAAAAGCAAATGCATGTAGTGGAATATTGGATACCCGTGTAAAGGAACTGTTACTGCATGTGATCTTTTAGGCCTGAATATTTTCCTCTGTGAAGCTTAGGGTTGGTTACTGTTTGTAAATGATCCAAGCCCAAAAGAAGTTGACATATTGATTATGAAAGAGTTCAAATGCTTTCAGTTCTAGAATGCCTCAGGCTTGTTATGTGGAGTGTGATGGCCAGATTTCAGCTCAGATAGCTGCTTCCAGTGGAAAGAAGGGTCTTGGACTTTTTCCTAAATCACTTTTCATGTGATCTTTGACATGTTATTGCTAAAAGCTCTCATCTCTCACCATCAGAGTTGTACATCTCATATGTTGCCATGATAGACTTATCAAAATTGACTGAAGAACTTCCTGGAAATAATTTGAAACTGTTGACTAGGGTCCAAAGGTAGCTGCTGAAAGAAAGAGCCTTCTCAGCTGCCGAGCATGCCTGGAGATCATGCTGTTCTGCAGTAGCCAGGGCTTATGGATGTGTGGTGAACATTTGCTGTCACAGTATTTTGGAAGTCTGCATATCTACGTTATTGGCTTTGAGGAGCAATCACAGTGTTTCAGATGCAGACCCCACTAGCAGTGGTAGGAGTGGGGGGAGGCTCTAATGACAATCCTTTATCACCCAGGACAATTTAATTGCTTGAGACAAAAGACTTAGACACTGAGTTAAATGGGCTTAGGCTTCTATAAGAAGCCCTTGTCTAATTCAGCGTGAACTGGTGGGTGATTCCACGAGGTACTTCCTGTCTATGGGCACCCCCAAAGTTCTGTGTGCCCTGGTGTCTGCTGGTCCCCATGTAATGTGGTAGTCTTCCTGCTGCTCTGTGGGAGAGCTTTCCTACATCGGATGCTACAGGCATGGAACAGAGATGGTGAAGATGGCTGTTTCTTGTCATGACCTTGTCAGTCTTAATAATACTGAGACGAACGATGCTGAAACTTTTGGTCCTCATGTGTTCTTTGGAAAGACCTGACATTGTCAGGAAGGCATTACTTGAGTAGATGAGATTTAAAAAAAAAAAAAAAAAAAAAAAAAAAAATCAGGCTGGACAGAAAACTCTGAATTTGGTGATGCTTTTTGGTCAGACAGAGCTTCATTATAGAGTGCAGAGGAACAAGGTTAAAAAATAAAGGTCTTTCATCTCTGCTCTCCAACCACTATCTGAAATACTCATTGCAGTGCTGAGAAATCACTATGCTAATAAGATCTTTCTATAGATCAAACTCTTCTCTGGGATTTTAAATTCTTCTTTTCCTTTTGTGAAATCCAGATATCCTTCATATCTTTCAGGACGTCAGGAGCAGTGGCATGGTCTCTAGTAGTGAGTGAAAAGTTACGAAACCTAATATGTATATAATATTTCTGGTATAACTGTTGACATGTGTAATATAACATGTAATTATTTATGTTTTGCAAATAACTGAGGCACAGAAAATGACACTTGTGTCATTTGTGATGATACGGGAGTCCTGAAATCTAGAAGAAAGGTGCCCTACTCTTTGTTTAGAATAATATGCACATGATCAGACAAACATTTTGCACCACGAATCTCATGCTGTGTTGATCTTCTGTATATGTTCATTGTCTGCTTGATTAGTAGTTGAAAATCACTCAAATTTTCCATATATTGCAAATCCAYGCATTGGGAAGAAATTTTGAAATATCTCATGCATTTACTTTTTACTCAGAATATAGCTCTCAATTCATTTTCATATTTAATGAGACAATGCATAACCATGATTGCAGACTTGAATCTCATTTTTTTCCACACTTAAGTGCTTTCTTGTGTATTAATCTAATGAAAAGTAAAGATTGGGCAGTTTCATGTAAATCATCATAAATATTACTGCTGGAGGCTGCTGCCTAGCTGTGTGAAAGAAGCCCTGTTTTTCTCCTGTGACATAAGCTTTAAGGACTCTATGTCCTGATCAAGAAGGAATGCTTTAATAAGCATCCATGTTAGAGGGTTTGTGCTGTGTAAGCTTGGTACCGACCATATGGGCAAAAAGGCACATTGTACGGCTACAACTGCCCTGCTTGTCATCCCCAATCATACTTGCTCTAATCCTTGTTTTAATTTACTCTGCTTGTACAGCACCAATCCTGCCAGTGCGGTCCTTGGGGTCCCTTCATTCCTGCCATTTATGACAAGGAATATGCAAAGGCACAATTATTCATCCACTAAGGTGACAGAGAAGGGCTCTGCTTGGGAATATGTTCCCAGACTTGCAGCAGCATAATGTCAGTTGTTAAAGCACTTTGCAGTTGCAAACAATTCTTGGGAGACTGTTTTTGAAAAATATTTTTGAACACAGAAGTGCCAAGACTTGCACTGGCTTAAATGAATCCTTATTGATTGAAAAGAATGATGCTGGAAAGGCTTATACATAACATACTCCACACTTTGATTCAAATAGGATGTTTTCTGTCTCCCCTCTCCACTTATTTTTTGTGCTCTCCTCATTTGTTTAACTGCAGACAAAAGATAATATGTTAAGCTACCCTTATTAAGTCTTACAGATTGTATATTGTTTATATTCTGATGTATACCACATTCCTAAACGGACCAAAAAAAAAAAAAAAAAAAAAAAAAGCAACAAAAACCCCGCAAGTGTAGCATTCAGCTTCTCAAGTCCATGATGTATTTCATTTGCTACGGTCAGAGCAATTTTAACAATGCCTTTCATTTTCTTATAGCCTAAAATGATTTTCTTTCTGTGAGGCCATTCTCCAAAACTTCTCTTCCCCTTTCAGGGTATCATTTGCAATTTAAAGCTAACCTGGTGAGTGTACTAACAATAGGCTTGCCCATAAAACGGTTCAAGGCCTGCCTGCATGCCTAATGAGGTTGATGTTGAGCTATTTAGCTCTTTGTCCTTCCATAATATCTACTTAATGCAGTTCAATGGGAGTGGATTGTTAGAAGCATTAAAGATTCTATTAAGTCTTTACTAAAGCCACTCTATTCTAGTCCAGCTGTATAGTGGCAAGAGCATTAAATTTGAGAATGTAGTGGGAACAAGGGGCCTGAAAAAGCACCTATAAAAAAAGGACAAATTTCCTAACGAAGTAAGACCACACTCAATTTAAGACCTGTTACTTTTGTGTCTAGATCTAAGGAGTTTGTCAATATGCATCTGGCAGTGTTCTGAATCAACTTTACTTTCACTTAAGGGATGAGCAATGTACAGTTTTAAATATTCACTTATTCCCAAACCGCAGCAGTAGGCATGGGCTTTATTGCGCTATTTAAAACAGCTGATGTTATTGTTTTGATCTCAGCAAAAATATTTTGCCAAATCTTGCAAAAGGCCCTGTTTTGGCTACTGTTGAAATGAAATATATTTTTGCATTAAGTTGAATGTTGTTAGAGGATTTATCTGAGCTGTGCATCTCCGTGCCCTTCAAGGGATCTCAACACTTTGGGGGAAGATAAACAACACTTGTGACRAAAAATACTCATTCAGCGCATTGTTTTGCTGAAGCGATTGTGTTTTATCTGGCCTGTATGGTGCTAGCCACCAGCATTGAGGGGGGGGGGAAAAAGAGTAGAATGGCCAGGATTTCACACAGTTGGCATTGACTTGGCTTGAAGAGGCAAGCACTAAGCTGTCTTTTCAACCATAGTAAAAACCCTCCATCTGGCCACCCTAAAACTCTGTTAGCTTGTTCAACTCGCTGTCGGCTGATTGGGCTTTGTGAAGCAGAAGTAACAACATCAATAGTATAAACCCTTGCCACTTGAGAGTATTACATTTCATTTCATGCTTGACTTAATCAAAACTGGGGAAATGAAATTTACACCTTTTTGATGTTCTTTTCCCTGCTGTTTAAGGAGAAGAATCTTAACCCATTTGATCTTCACATGCACCCAATAAATGACCAAATATGCCAAGCTGCCAAAAGCAGACGGCTGCCAGTTGCCAGTTTATGTCAGGTCACTGTGAAAGAGCTTAATGCAGAAGGTCTTAAGTTTCATACCAAATACTTCAATTTGCAGTGCAGTGTTTTGGTGCAACATCAACAATTTAGCTCCCCTCYCCATTAATATTAAACTACTCTAAAGAAGGCAGAAATGTCATTTTTACTGGCGGGAAACCGCAGTTAGCAGGCGGCTGTTACATGACAGAGTCAGGAGAGAGTGACAGAGATGAAATGAAGCTGGGTTTGAATTGCTGCTTCAAACCCTTGACACTTGTTCCTTTCTTTCCTGGCTCTGATCTACACGATATACACGGTTGTTGTTGTTGTTTTCCCCGCTAATAACAGACAGCACGGCAYGGGAGGAGAGGCTGAGGGAGTGTGCGCAGGGCTGGCGATGGTGCTTTCGTAGGGCCTGAGGGGGAAGGCTCATTAAGCAGGAGATCACACTGCTACCAAAATGTATAAATAAATAAAATCAACAGCTAACGAAGTTTGTTTTGCAATTTGGCCGAGGATTCTGTCCAGTAAAGAGGAGGTGTTAGGAGAGGCCTGTGGCTGCCGCAGCCCCGCTCGTCATCGCTCTCCTCRGGGCCTCTGCTCTGGGCATGATGGAAACATGCATAAGAGGCCATCAAATACTTATGCGGTCGGCGGGACAATATCCTATTTGTTAAATATAAATTAACATTAACACAGATCCCCCCTATCACCAAAAGGCGAAGGGTTTTGGCACCTTTTCAGCGGGACAGGCCGGGCCCCAGCAAAGAAAGCCGAGCGCCTGTAAAGGATCTTGTCTCGAAGGGCGATCATCCCGCGGCCCTTGTGTGACAAGATACATACTTTCTATTCAAGAACAGCCAGATTATGGGTTACTATAGTTTCCCTAATGCTCAAACGAAGCTCAGGCCTAAGCTGAACAGAATAGGTTAAAAGGTGCCGATGTTTGGGCCCGCGAAACCACATGTTGAGAGTCGGGGACCAAACACAACAAAGAGCCCATCTCCGCAGGCTTTGATGTCCTCGCCGAGGGACGCGCGGCGCGGAGAATGCGGCTGTGCCCCCGCGTCCAGCGGCCGCTGTGCGGGAGCCCTGGCCGCCTGCCTCGAGCTGCCCCTGCCACCTTCAGCGAGCACCCCTATTGCACGCGTTTATTTCCCTCCTTTCCACCCCAAAATGCACGCCGTGGTCTCTGATATAAACTCGGGGCCCTTGAAGTTTAACTAGATTAGATTTGCTTTCTTCTGCCCATGCTTCCTTTCAGGCTGGCCCTTAGTATTCCGGCCGTGTTGTGCACTGAGGAGCGCTTTGCAGAGCTCCAGCTAACAGCTTTTTATTTTGCTGCCTGCCTCGGTGTCTGCTGTGAATCCGCCGCGGAGCCGGAGYAGCGGCTGCTCTGCGCCTCCTGCATGAATCACTGATTCTGCTCTTTTTCCCATTTGTGAGTGTACAGTGTTTTCAAACAATTCATATTCACCGCAAAAATGTTATGTGCGCGAGATCCCCTGGTAGCCCGAGAGATGCCTTTGCATTTTTCATAAGCAGGGTTAAAATACCCACTCCTTTCACTTGCGCTGTAGGTTTCCTCCATTCTGTTGAAAGTCTGTTTAGCGTTTTAATTTTTTATTAAAACGCATGTAAGCAAGATAAGTGTGCGTTAGCACTAAAGGGAGGGCGTCTGCTTTGCTAGGTTGTATTGCCACAATTCGCCACTGCTCCTTAAGTATCCCAGTGCTCTGGATCCAAGTGTTATGCAAAGCAAAATAAATCAGCACCTGCATCTTTTAAAATAACAGAATTTGTGAATTCTAAAGTTTTATCAGTATTATTGTAATTCTGATTGTCGTTGGTTCTTTATGCTATTATGGAAAAATATCTAATTGTAACAACTGTATTCCTATAGTGAACATATTACTTGAATTCAAGCCCTAACAATGGCAATAGGATAACTGTCCTTGAATTTGAGCCTTTTGTGGCACATCAATAGGCTTACAATGTGCTGAATTAGCAGGCATATTAATGGGCAGATGCAGCACCAGCCCATTCTTTTTACCCAAATCTTCTTATGCAAATACCCCATGAATCCAGTTCAAAGAGCTAGCTTTAAAATGAGCTGCTACACACATTCAGATGGGGTCTTTCACAACCAGCAATGGGACTTAGATAGAAAGTGACATGAGAAAAGTTTAGACACTTGTTTTTATAACTGAACATGATCTTGTTATCATAATCTGATACTGGTAACTGGCATGGTCTGGTTGTAGAATTTTAAGCCTTTAACAGAGGGAGATAATCTAGGCCTTTGTGGCCGAATGTACTGAATCCTGCACTTGGTGAAAGCTATCAATGAGAACCGCAGTTCATGCTTTCGCAAACAAAACTTTTTCACRGCAAAAGCTTTTATCCTATGATAATTACTTAACTGATTGTGGTAGCGCCTTTAACGCTAGCGCGCTCCTAACAAGGGCAAATAAAAGAGGCTGCAGTATTTTAGAATAAATAAATTATCAAATAAACAGGTTTTGTTTGCCCGTTGAACTACGTGGTAATGAGGTCATTATTAAAAATGCTAATGAACGGCAGCTTGGCTAGTAAAAGTTAATGCATTCTGTGATCTTTCTTTTGTTYGTTATATTCCTTGTGATTATCTGACATCTACTGCATCTTGGTGAGAGTCTTTCAAATGATTTAATTGCATATTTAGGCAAACCCACTGAAGGATATGATGAATAGTTTTATTAAATCCTCCAGGTTGAAGCCATTTCCTTAGAAATACTTTAAATTTGTCTGCCATTTTGAAGAAGATATATGGTTTTCCAAGTGATTTTTTTAAACCTGTTTGTTTTAACAAGTCCAAAATATGTCAAGAAGGAATTTCATGTTAACGTTTCCCATACAGGCTGACCAAACTTCCTTAAAGCAATACTTCCTACAGAATATCCTATAGGAAGTACACAGGCAACTGAGAATTGATTCTCAGCTGGAGCAAACTGGCAKAACGAATTGACTTGTGTGGATCTGGTCCACACTGTTTTAGCGTTTGGTAGTGTGTAGGTGTGTAGAGTTGATAGATTTAGGTAATTTACACTGCAGGAGATTATTTTGAGAAATGAGGTTGAAAAAAATGTTGCTCTTTTATCATTGCATTTAGAAAATCAGAATGTATGTTAGACTAGCTCGACGTACAGCATTATTGATTAGTTTACTCTTTATAATTTCTTTTTCTGAAATGAATATTTATAGCATGTTTTCAAGCTTTAATGAAATGATTCCTGTATCGAGATTCTTAGTGCAGTAGATGAGCATTAGAGCGTGTCACTTAAGTGGTGGTTTTCAGTGTAATACAACAATTTCGTACATGTGCATATTGGCAAAAATATTGTAGATTGTCCTTGATAGCCCTCATGGAGAAATCTGTTATTAAAATTTAATGGTTGTAAACATGAGAGAAGAAGTCTACCGAGTTCTTCTGGACACTTCGTGATTCGGCATTACTTAGTAGCATTATTTAGGGATAGGAATAAGTTTGGTGAATTATTTGATTCTTAGTGTTGTGATTTATTTACTGTGAACCTATAACCATAAATTTACATGCTGAAAGAATGTGCCATGTTAAGGTGCAGATACAGAGGGGGGCTTGGGCCTTTTTTCTATATTCAGATGTACTTAGAGAGACCCTTCCTCTTTCAGAAGTACCATCCATCAGTGCTGATCCCATCGAACCATTAGTGTCTTGCTCATCTGGAATAAGCTTCAGCTTTCAGATGAACGTAGTGCTTAGAAAACTGAAATGGAATGTTTTGAAATCAAAACTTTTAACTTCTAAGTGGCAGTTTTCTGTTAAAGTGAAATTAGATCAGTTTAAAGAGCTTCAGTGTCACTTCCTGTAGGGATCCCATTGACTTCAAGACACTTTAGTACTCAGAGAAACTGGATGAGCTGGGTGGTGTTTTAGTTTTGAGGAACTGGGACCTAAAATGTTTGAGGAAGGGCTTGGACTGTCCTATGGAGAAAGGTGAACTGCATCCTCCAAGGATTCAAATTCTTGGTTTTGTCATATTGCCATCTGAAATAATTGTTTCTGCCTGCTTTTCCCACCTTTCTTTCCTTTCATTTTTCTTCGTGTTCACAGGAGAATTTCTCTCTTTTTTTTTTTTTTTTCCCATCTTTTTTTCTTTTTGCTCACCTTCTAAACTTCCTTCTAGGAGACAGTTTTTTATGCTTTGGGCCCAGTGTACAAACCAGTGTTCTCTACCTACAGATGTTCACCCAGCAGCACTGCATTCCAACCAGAACAAAAATGGAATTTTACTCACAAAACATGCCAGTGTTCCCAGTCTTGTGCCTTCATCAGGACTGAAATATTGGTACACTCTGCTGAATGCAAATCAACAATAAAAGTATCGTAAGAGGTGTGAATGGAATTGTTTCCCTGCCAGCTGGAGTACAACGAGGCTTTACTGTTTAATGAAGAGCTGTAAATACTCTAGATTTYCTCCATCACATTTGTGCTACTGGATACTGCTGCTCTCTAATATCACCAGAGTCACTATCGTTGCACTTAGTTTGCTACTGCTTTATGAATTCTCACAGTTTAGTTTAACTTCGAGGTATTAGATGTGCAATAGCCTATAACAAATAGGATGTCAGTCTGAATGAAACTCATCTTTTCTCTGTAATTCCAAAGCAGAAGTTTACAACAACAAAAAAGCATATTTCCTATTAAAAAAAAAAAAATGCTATCGAGAGTGATTTCTGCATGCAGCCACTAATGCAGAACCGGGTGACCTCCTCAGTCATACAGAAAGCTGGTGACAAGTTCCTGAGGTTTGACAGTAAAACCCAAATCATCGCATTCAGAGTGTGTCTTTCAGCCTGCATCTTCTACTTACTTGTGACAGTTGGGGAAGAAAAGAATTATTCACTTGGTAATAAATAACTTATGTTTTCTGAGCTGTTTATCCCAATAGCACTAGGAGTTTATATGGTTGTGTTAAGCGTGGGATTAGGTTAAAATCGATCATGCAGTAGTATGGTTCTCCTGCATGGCTATTGGCAGAAGTTTTGAGCCTAGTAAGAGGCATATACTCGTGTGCCTGTGGAGCAAAGCATTAGCAGAACACTTGTTCCTGGGATGCACTAGCCATTTTCTCTCAGAAATCCTTAGCATCTTAAGAAAGCAACTCCCTCACTGATTTAAACTAAAGCAGGTGGTTTCCTGATGTTAGCATGGCTTTCTTAGTGCTCTGGTTTGGCTTAAAATAAAGGTTTGGGTTTCCATAAGCGGTCAGACCTCTTGCAGATAAAAGCAGGGGCGCAGCACGCTTGTGTTAAACCAGCGTGATGATGATCCCAGACTGGAGTTTGGAGCCTGGATGTTCTCRGCTAGTACTGAGGGGAGACTACAAAGAAGGCAGCATGTTTAACTCAGAAGATTTAGGGAATGAGTTGCTTCTTTACTGTTTATGATAGCCCTACCAGTGCACAGTTTATTAGCAAGCTGACAGAGAGGAGAAGGGAGGTTGGCACTTTAATCCGGGATCTCTGAGGGTGGAAAAAAACCCATCTAAACAGGTTACAATAATTCAAATCCTCTGTTGAATGCTGAAAAGCAGGTAAAGTTATTATTGCTCCCAAGGCAGCCTATAAATATTGTTATTGTATTGGCTGAATTCAAACATAAAATATTTTCTTCCTGGTTTGTAAAGCATTTGACAGATATGATAGACTAGCCCTTAGACCACTAGCTAGCCCTTAGACCACTAGCTAGCCCTTAGACCACTAGCTAGCCCTTAGACCACTAGCTAGCCCTTAAACTTGCTTTAAGATTTAGATTTGTTCTAAATGCTAGAATTAACCCTGGTTAGAATATGTGATATATTTCTATTTTATAAGAGAAATATCCTTGCTTTCAGAATAAATTCCTTTCTTAAATCATCTTCTCTGTTGCATCCCCTTAGTYTTTAATTTTTWTTTTTTYCTCAAATTTAGCATATATGCCAACCTCTTTCACACCTCCAGCTGCTTGTTCTGTTTTTTCTGCCTTGGTTCCTGTCTAATACTGCATTGAGCTCTGTTTTTGGTCGTAAGGGCATTAGCTAAAGCAGTAGTTTCCCAGAGTTGGTGCCAGAAAAGTAGACTGAATGCCTTAAGAATGGTGAAAGACATAAATATACAGAGATGCTTATTGATCCGTATGTGTGCAAGAGTGGAGATGGATGGRTGGATAGATGGACATGCACACAAATAAATAATAGAGCCAGTGAATGTACATAGATCTACGAGAAAAGTCCTGGATTTCTAAAATGCCTTCCCTCATAGTCTGGTTAATGAATACAAATGCAGTGCAAACTCCAGCAAGCTTAATACTTACAATGGTTTGTTCCCAGACATCTACAGAGTGGTAAGGAGGAGAATTAACATAGGATTATCATATTTTACACACGGACATGTTTGCCAATCCTTTTAAGAATACTTTAAGGACAGATCTAGAGTCTAAGTATTAGGAAGTAAGAATCACTAAATATAGATTGTRCAAACCACTTAACCATAATTCTTTTGAATTTCTTGATGAATGACACAACTGCATGTTCCATTGCCTGCTATATAAAGTAAGCCACTTTAATTTTTAACTATGGGAAGATAGAAATCCATAATCTATCCTAAATATTTAGCAAGCTTTCCTTTGAKTAACTAAGCCATTTTTGGCAGTATGAGAAGCTATACACAACTTCAGCTTTATCAAATGTTTGCTGTGAAAGTTGATGACAAAAGATAGGCGTGCGTTCCTGAGTTTTGGGATTCAGCACATTGGTAAGGCGCATTCCACAGATGTTGGAGGTTTTGTGCAGGTAGAATCAAGTACCTCGTACAGTCACCTGGCTGCATTACGCAGCTGTCTGACAATGCAGCCTGTGGTTCCCTGATCAGCAATATCAGATCTATGTGGAGCGCACCCCAAGCTGCCAATTCCTTCTGGATACGGGGAGGCTACGTGAATGTGAATGTGTTTCTGTATATTGGGACTAGCTAGAAATATGCATTTTGTGTTGGCTGTCATAGGATGTGCATTTATCTGATCTGGAATAAAGGCTCTTGGTACAGAGGTAATGATATCACATCCTTGAATAAGCTGCAAGATAACGATGGCCAAGTGAGTTGATTTCACGTTGGCTCTATGCATCTTGTGACCACAATATTTTTAATCTGCTGCTAGTGACCTTAAATCAGGTTTTAGTATATTGTAAAATGGAGCCTCAGGTGCATCTGCCATTAAAAATGTATCTTTATATTAAAACCATTACTTAAATGTTCTTAATCACATTTTTGCAGAGCTGAGAAAAATATTTGTTTTCAAGAATGATTTTTTTGATGTGCCAGTGAAGTTTTTGGGACAGGAAAAAGTAGGTTTGCAACCTAGAAATGAGGAGAAAAAAGTACTGCTTCCTCAAAATTTTGAAGCTGTATCACTAATGGAGAGTTCTTTAGGTGGCTGCGAGTATTTTGCTCTGTGTCATTTCCTGCCTTTCTACCTCTTCTGTATAGAAGAGGATTAACAAGTGTAGTTAAAAAAAAAAAAAAAAAAAAAAAAGGAATCAAACCCTTTACTGGTAAAGAGAGGTAATAGCACAAGAAATGCCTTGGGAAGCGGTTTCAAAATGAGTGCTAGAAGCTTTTCCCCTAAGAAACAGCTACACTGGGAAAGGTTGGCCAGAGATCCTTTACCATACCTGACTAGACAAAATCATAGTTGTTATTGATCATTTTTTTCTGCAACTGATATTTTTATTTTTATTTTTATTTTTTTCAGTGGGATTATGGCTCTTTGCACTGGGACTATAATTCAGGTACAAAGTAGAAATTCATAATTCTGAAACAAAAGTTGTACATTGGATAATGATCACTTCCAACAAAATAATGATCATCCTAAATGATGAAARTCTTGTTTTCTTGCTGAAATCCACCATTAAACGTCAACTGCAACAACTATAGCAATTTAAAGCATTAAATATGCTTTAAAGTACACTTTCATGTGGGCAATGTATCAGATTCATTTAAAAGTCCTATGAGAAGGCATTCTTGCTCTCCTCCTTCAACACAAGCCTGAAATTCTGTGCTCTTTCCTCTGTTTATCCTCAGACCTTAGGTTTAAAAGCCGTTATTAATAATTTTAAAATATTATTTTGCAAGGTGATGAATACTGTGTGAGGTCAGATGAGAAATCCATCTGGTGTTATCCTGTGTGTGACTCCTCCTAGTAGCGAATGCTYGTGGAGCAGCATATTTAAGCACAGTGGATCATCCTTCCCAGTATATTGTTCCTGCAATCAATGGGTCCTTCTTCAGTGAAGTTCGTGGGATCTGAGGATACATCACCCAGCAGTGTTCAGCACTTCATGTTTAAACGACTGGAACATAGCATTAATTACACTGGTGCATCTAATGGGGCTGTCATTATCTTATGATGGATTTTTCCTGATAACCCAGAAGCCAGATGTTCATTTGGTCAGTGTCCAAAAGAAGTATGCTCGTCTATAGATCTTTCACTTGGCATTCAGTGCCGTTTTCATAGCGATGCACTTGCAATTGAGAATCTTTCAGTTGTTGGTATTTTGGGGGGGGGAGCGGGGGTTAACACAACAATGAGCTCAACTGTATTTGCAACTGAACTGTTTGAAATTGCATCAGGCAATGACTCAGTCTAGGTCACTCTTCAGCTGCTCGGAGTTCTCACCCAAATGTTTGCTAAATCAGTTTTGGTCGCTTTTGATTTATGGATGCGTGATTAAACAAGGAGGCTGGAACAGCAGAAAGTATCTGCTGCATTTAGGGAAGCACAAGGCCTGGAAGTTGGCGGATGTTGGCTCTGCAGCAGATCAACCAAGCTGGAGCAAAGGTCATCCTCTAATGGAAAGAATAACAAAAATAAAACACTCCCATTCCACTSTGAGGAGATACTGAGCTACCAGGGGGAGGGAGAGCTCCTGTRATATACTGCTGGGCTGATCTTTATGGTCTTTCACTACTCTTTCCTCCCCCAGACAAATTACACAGTCTGAAGGACCTGTGACCAGCCTAAGCAGTAATGAAAAGTGCCACTGACCAGCCTCTCCGGTGAAGAGGAGCAGGGTGCAGGGCAGAACCTGGTGCTTGCTTGTGTTATCAGTCTCCTCCTGCGGTATCAGCTGGTGCCCGTCATACAAAGAGTCGTAGATGCAGTATCCTGGTCAATGAGAGGTCTGTAAAAGGAGCTGCATCCTCCTATTTTCATTTATTCTTGAGATTTCAAGAGGCTCTTTGGTCTGCACAMAAAAATCCCATGAGCTGAGGGCGTCTTGCTGCCTAGGTTGCTTGTGCCCCTCAAGTATTCTTCCTGCCTGAGGGAAATCAATAGGTCATGGCTCAGATTCAGGTCATCTTGAGCCCAGGTGTCCAGCTATGGGCCTGGCTCTGCTGGTTCTCTTAGTTCTCCTCCATTCAGGAAGGCAGCTAAAAGGCATGAGAGGCTTCCCTAAAAATGTTAGGTCTGATTTTACCATGGGTCTAAATCTTAAGACCTGGAACATGTAAGAGCTAAGCCCTGTAGAAGTCTTCTACTGCTTACTGATGGGAGCAGTTAAAATTACAGGTAATGGATTTGCAGAAGCTGAGGGCTGAACACCAAACTTTTATTGTCAAGGAGAGTTATCTTGGAGGATCTGTTTGCTAGTTTCTTCCTTTGTGTTCCCACTTAGCTTTYGTTTTTATAACTACTATATTTAAGTATGAGTCTTAAAATCTTACTGTATTTAAGTATGAGTCTCTAAATCTTACTCTTGGCCTGGTGAAAATGTGCTGTTTGCCTTAGGYCCAGGATTTCAATGGAATCTTTCTCATTTCCAGTTTGTAATATTTCTGTGGTCGTGCAATTGCCATTTTCTGGGGAAATATGATCTATGTTCTATTGTGCAAAGCTCTTGTAGCTCTTGTTTAAAACCATGGAGTCCAAGTTGTGGAAACAGAAATAAATGTTTGAGCATGCTTAGGTGTGTACATGCAATAATACTTTTTCTGTGTATAATGGGACAAGAAGTACCACACTTGTAGTTTCCATCTGAGGGGAGAGGGAGGGAAAAAACGGGATTCTTAGCTAATAGCTGTGAATCCGGAGATAACTATTATTGTTTGGTGGAAATGGGCAGAATAGCAAATCGTGCTCCTCAGTGTTCTCATTAAAAAGGTGCCTTTCCTCACTCTCAGCTGCAGTTGTTGCCAGTCGCATGCATTTCCAGCATGGTTCGTTCTTGTCTTTGCTTTCTGTAGCTCTGTTTTGTCCAAAATCTCAGTCATTAGCATGCAAAATTTCCGCCTTTGAAGCCAATGGCATGCTCCTGAGTATTGCCTTCTATTACAGCTTCAGGGTTSTGTTCTGCATCGTAAGAGTAAAAGCCCTAGCCAAATTCTCACCCTGTTATTAGGGTCCAAAAATAAAACACACAACTAAAGGAAACATGCAAACTGTGAGGCACTTTTACTTGGAAGGAGCAGAGCAGTGCCACTACTACTTCAGTAAAGCTAGCGGCAGCTTTTGGCGTGAACAAGAAGCAGTACGTGGGCATGCATGTGTCCACATAAATTTCTTTTCTTTAAATTAAAAACCCAATAAATGAAAACTATCCGGATGCCCTGGTAATAAATGAAAGGCTGACTCCATGTCTTCTATAGCCATTAATGAGCCTTTCCTACACTCCCTAATCATCTTGATGGCCTTATTGAATGAAGCATATGGCACAAACCTTGTGCAGAATCTCAATAATGCTCCAGCACTCACTTTCCTTCTTCATAGGATAAGTGGTGATTTACTTCTGGCACCTTTTCAAATGGCAGCTCTTTAAATTTGTGGAATCYAACTATTTTTCCAGTTGGATCTTCTCCTACCTATACACTAGGTTTCTCAGAGCTCCAGTTCTCTTCGAGGCTAGAAAAGGCATGCCAAGCCCAAGGACTAACCATTTTGCTTCTCCTCTGTGAAGTCGACGTACTTCCCTCAAGAGGTAATTGGTTGAAGTGCAAAACAGCTGCACAGGTACCTATTTTTAGAGCCTTTTGAGAATATGATCCATGCAGTTTTAACTAATAGATTCATTATCTTTACTTAGTAAAAGGCTTGTTAATAAAGAGTCTGATATTTAATCATCCCGAGGTTATTTGGGTAGCCCATTTGAGGAATGTGTGTCTCGTGTTTCTAGTGAAGAAGCAGCATCCTGCAACTCGTATTACCTTATGAGCACTAGGAGCTTCCTGTTGCTGTTTGCAGTCTCAGGAAAAAGCTGGAGGTTACAATGGAAGTGGAAAGGGAAATGATTGAATGAGCTTTGAAAACTGAACTACTCTTCTTTCTTCAAATTAATCCTTCTGGGCATGACTAGAAAGTAGTGTGCAATGGCAAGGAAGTCTATGTAAACTTAAGCTTTTGCTGTTCCTGGCTACATACATGTTTATTAAAGCYCATTCAGGCTTGTAAAAAGGATCTGACGCTGTTAAAGACTGTTAACTAGTAGTTAAGTACATTGTTAATGACAGTTTGCAATTTCTCATATTCTGGTTTGGTTTCATTTGGTTTTGAGAATAACACTATAGGTATTTAATCCATAATGACAAAGCACATTTTCTGACTGCTGACATTTTAAAAGACTAGATGGCTAATATTTTAAAAGTTGTAAATCTCAGCGTTTTCAAATATGTGCTTATCTTTTCTCTACAGTTTTAGATCTTACTGAGGAACAGGGTAGCTGCCATTATATGTGCAAAATAATACATATCTGGCTTAGTTTACCACCAGACTTCTGCTTTTGTAACACCACTTTTGCACAGTACAAATCTGATCAGCACATGGGATGCTAACTGGTAGAGCTATCATAGCTTATTGGTATTCTAGAGAGGAAAGCCTGTAAGCACAGTATTTCTTATCAGCAGTATTCCCGTTTCAAAAGATCAACACGTTTTGTAATGTAATAGATAAACTGTAATACGTGGGTGAGTGGGTGTGTTGCACATGGAAGCCCTGGTGAGGAACTGGGCTCTGTACACACATGTCTTCCACAAAGATCCTGCTGTCTAAGCAAAATATAAAAAGAGAGGAAAATAAGGGACCTTGGAAGACAATGATGAGCCATCGGTAGGAAATACAGAAATGGTACAAGAGAGATGGAAGGTTAAGGGAAAAAAAAAAAAAAAAAAAAAAAAAGGAAAATTAACTTTGGAGATAAAACTGTTGACTGGAGGACATCCATGATGCACTTAAAGCAGACGTTAAGCGTTGTGTATTCTGCTGAAGTAGCCTGCTCTCTAGTGTCTAATTTGCTTTTCTATACTTGTGAAATCCATTTCATGCGCTTGGATGAAAATGAGGTTTTAGTTCTTTGCTTATGTTGCGGTATGTGCAGAAAAAGAATAGGATGTGTCTTTTTTCAACAGGAACTCGGGATGACTTCTTTAATGTGAACAAGGGTGTTAGGTATTGTGAACTGTAAAAACATTTCATTGTTAGACAAGGAGAGTTAAATGTATCATTTTTAGCAATCTTCCAGATTAAGCAGCCAAGTTTTGTTCTTCCCTCTGTCGATATGACATCATTTTATTTACATTAAAAAACTATTTTAGAGCTATGTCTTGAGTTGAAACAGCTTATTCGAATGTAACAAGAATTCATAAAACTTTCTTAGAAGTTTTCATTTTTGCCTCACTAAGAGGAAGTCAAAATAAACGTTTTTCAGGCCTTTAAGTTATGTTCTTTAAATGGTGCTGTCAGGGCTTTGTTTCATTGTGTTGGCCAAAAGCACAAAGACATTAGGGAAACAGGTTAGTACATGGGGGAAAAATGAGAGAAAATGGTGCATTTGTGCAAGGGGATTGTCCGGGTTTGGTGTGTGGCAGGTTTGGGGCCGTGAAGGACAGCGTGGGAGAGCAGCCCATCAAGGCCCAGCCGAGACACTCCTTTGCTGCGATAGATAAGTTGCTGTAACAAGGTTAAAGCCGGCACTGGGAAGTGCCCCCGTAGCTGGAGCTTGGGCTGGAATTTTAATGTCTTTAGGAAGGAGGCAAGGCTGGCTCCACGTGTGTAAGCTATGAGGGGCRCGCCGTGCGGCCGTGATGCCGCGATGTCTGGGAGCGCTGCCTGGCAGTGCAGTGAAGTCGCATCTAAAAGTGTCGCCTTCCAGCGCGGGCCTTCCCGGAGCGCCCGTGAGCTCTGCAGGAGGTAGGGTTATTCTTAGAACCGCTCGCTTCCCATTCCTCAGGAAAAGCTCCAGCGAAAGGCTCACTTGTCTCTTCTCTCTCCAAGCTAGCGTTGAAAGGCTGGGCTGTTTTCTCTCTGCCCCACAGCTCAGCTGCAGCCCTTCCAGCTGCACGGGGCTCCGTGGAGAAGTGAGCGAGGGGAGGCAAAGCCTCCGTGCCCTCTAGGGCCAATTCGGGATACAGGAGCGTTATATATTTAACCAAAGAGCTTCTCTCATGGCTGCGCGGCTCCTGTGACGATAGCACAGGGTTCTTGACAGCAAGTTAGTAGGGAAGTGGAGCCTTGAAGGAAAGAGGGTATGTTGGGCCCTGAGAGAAAGAGAAGCTGCTTTTTGGGTGGAGATAGAAAATTATTAATGAGACTCAAGTAGGAATTAGTAATTACTACACTGGGAGGCGTCTGGCCACATAACTGAGCGGTCATTTGGTGGTCACAAGCCCGTATATCACCATGGTTTGTGGGTGCTCTTCTCCACGCTTGTCCCATGTCCGGTGTCTCTTCCAGACCATGAGGACACCCATTTTGAAGCACAGCATCTTCAGTGGTGGCTGGGCTGGTTCTGCTTGTGGATCTCGCACCGTTTGAGAGAKGCTTCGTGGTTGCCCCTGGACCCTGTCCTCCCACTCTAAGAGCACCCTGGGCAGCACCAGACTYGTCAGCTCCCCGGGCAGGAAGGGCAGCAGGTCGAGCCTGCTCCAGCAGCGCAGCAATCTCACCAGTTTTATTTCATCACSAAAAATAATCAATTCTGCATTAATGGTTGTGGTTAACATGGGACTACTAGTCTCTTGGCTGTTTTGAGGGACAGAAGCTAACTAACACCTCTGTCTTTTTGGTGCAATCCATTTAGTTTAGACAGAAAACAAAGATATATTTAAGATAAGACTGTCATGCCAAGCAATCTTTTTTAGTTCAGACTAAAAGCTCTTGTTAAGAGTTCTTGTTTAGAGTACTGTTTAGTCTGTCTTATGGGCACAAAAGGACCTTCTGTTCAATCCCATCTTTCTCTTAAGATCCAAGAAAGTATAAAGCAATCCAAAAAAAAAAAAAAAAAAAGAAAAAGAACTTTTCATTGTTAACATGAGCCACCAAAGTGATTTTACTATTTTTTTTACAACTGTAGTGAAGTTTTAAGCACTGGAACTTAGCTGTGGGACTGGAGATTCCCATAGCAAGCCTTAGTGTACACAGTGTGAGAAAGAGAAACGTGATCAGGGCTCTTCTTAAAAAGAGCGGAATATACACACAGCAGGGATGGGAATATCCTAGAAACAAGCAGCAGGGAGCCGAAAAAAGGAAGAAACGGTGCAGGAAATGGAGCTGCAATTCTGATTTCATCAGATAGATTGGCGGAAGCAGAAGAGAGGAGAAACCCAAGGAATTCTTTGAAAGCAGGAGAGAGCAGTGTTAGATTCACCCTTGAGCRGTAAACCAAGTTTTCACACTGAGTCTGTATTAAAGAGCTGAAGGAGCCTAGAAGTTACAAGTGAGATGTCAGCTCCTCATCATGGCTCAAATTTTGGTTTGTATTATTTGACCCAAACTTTGTTTCTTTCTTTCCTATTTCACTTTTTTTTTTTTCTTAAAACATTCTTCCTTTTGTTATACAGGTATTTATTTAAATCAAGAATAATTGGGTTGGAACCAAGCCAACACAAGAAATTATTTGTTAAACTGACCCAATTACCCAAATAATTTTACTATTTTCTAAGTGATCTTTTGGACAAATCTATTACTAAAATCTGCTTTTCTCAGCTCTGCTTGTAAGGAAGGGCTGCTCATATGGACAGTAATAAAACGGAAGAAGGGGACATCAACCCTACCTGACAAAAAATGAAGAGTCAAAAACAAATGGCACAATAGTGAAGATGCAGACACTTACAGTGCTATGTTAGTGAGACTCATGAGATACTTCTAAATAGAC
Source organism: Nothoprocta perdicaria (assembly GCF_003342845.1). Classification (NCBI taxonomy): domain Eukaryota; kingdom Metazoa; phylum Chordata; class Aves; order Tinamiformes; family Tinamidae; genus Nothoprocta; species Nothoprocta perdicaria. Next base: position 268,640 of record NW_020455469.1, on the reverse strand, counting down.
TTGATAGGAGGAAGGTGGAAAGCATGAAGCACAGATAAAATAGACCAATTATATTTTTAAACCATGTTCTTTATTCTCATATTTTGCTCAGTGCAGTAATGCCTTTGGAATTTATAATACAAGCATTTTCCTTTATCTTTTCTTTAAGGCACTTTTTGACYATTATTAATTATTGCTACTCAAGTGCAACAAATATGAAACAAAGTAGGTGAGCCTTTAAAAATGTAATATTGCTCTTAATCAAAAGGAAAATTTTTAAATACTGGATGAATTGGTTAAGATTGCACAAGGGCAATAACTACATTATATCTACTAAATGTTTTAACACAATTTTAATTCTGTSACTAGCAAAATGAATTTGAATTTAAAAATGAGGAAAGGGGGTGGAAGTAATGGAAGTGTAAGGTCAATGAGTGATTCCATAAGAGCCTTGAACTGGCAGGTGGAGTAGAACAAACCATGAGATGGAAAGGAAAGGGAGAAATTTTTAAATTATTTTAAAATGATTTAATGAAAACCAATATTTGAATATAAAGTTTAATTTTCCTGCAAATAAGTTATGGCTATGGATGAGAAACCTTACGTTTAAATCTGGTGATTTGGAGACTCCTGCCTGGAAAGGGAGCCCAGGTGCACTACATCTGTTACAGGTCTCGGAGGACCGGCCCTGATGGCTGCTCTGTGGATGTGAACGGTGGATGTGGAAGCTGCTGCTTTGCTGCGCAGCAGGAGAGCGGGACAATATTGCAGCCTTATGATAGTAAGTGGGACTGCCATTATCCCTGGAAGAATGAATCATCTGTGATATACATTGATTTGCTGAAAAAGGAATAAAGTTTAAAAATGGTTACTCTTTTCCACTTTTTTTCTTTTAATTCCTCATTAATACTGAAAAAAAAAAAATGAGTATTGAGCCTTATGAACATAATTTTCACCTTTTTTTTTTTTTTTTTTTTTTTTTTTTTTTTTTTTTTTTTTTGGTGGGTTGAAGATGGGTTCTGCTGTCTGTGTTGAGCTTGAGATGATTCAGGAAGGGAGCATTGGGCCAGCAGGACCTGGAAAATTCTGCTTTCCCATCTTCTATCTGCCGCAGTTCCCACACTGTCTGCCACTGCCGGATGAAAGCGAGGATTTTCTGCCAGCAACTACCCTGAAAGGTAGGGAATCGCTCTTGTTTATATATAGGAACTGAGATGAATAAAGCAAAGTGCATCTACGTGACCCAGTATATTGCAACATAAAAGATAACTTCCTTTGCTCCTGACAGTCTCATCTGGTCCTCTCTGATTTTACTCATTGAAATTAAACACTGCATTAGTTAAAAAGTGCCACAGAGAGCCAAGTTGCCTGTGGTATGTGTGTTGCATCTGCCCTAGAAAAACTCAAACTAACTCAGACTAACCACACACATAGCAGGAAAGCAACGTTGCCTTCAAGGCTGCTGTGTTTAAGAGCTATTCTTTAGCCACCAGATTGCTCTTTTTATCCTGAAAATACACACATTTAAATTCAAGGAGGGAGCAAGAAAGCATGTTGTGTAGTAATGGTCAAATATTTGCAGAGAAACCTGCAGTGTGTCTTTATACAGAAACTAGGGACAGAACTTCTCCCTTTTCATAAACATGAAATTAATTCACATCTTTTTCTTTCTTCTGTAGCACTGCTGTTTATTCAGAGCRTCATAAGGCCTGTGTCCCAAATTACTTGATTCATGTCTAAACATTGACTGTACCCTAATTAATCCGTTTGTGACACAAGTTGATTTTGCCCAGCATGCTTTCCTTTGCCAGGGAAGGATGCACTAACTCTGCTGATGCCAAAGAGGTAATGTGTGTTTAACATGCATCAGCACTCACTCTCTTTTTGATAGCTGCCGATCCTACTGCACTTAATAACACACTACTAGGTTAAGGTTATACACAGCTCAGGCAATGCTAACTATCAGGGTGTGTGGTTATACTGTAATAATCACATTCTAGGGTGTGTTTCAATTTTACAGGGCAGTCATTTACTTCGAATTACCTTGTCATTTCTTACAGTTATTGTGTAATTCCATTATTAAAGAAAAAAATATAATTTGACTGTTAAGGATGCATTAAGTAACACTAATTATAATGCTTTGCRCTTAACAGGTTTTTGATGCTCACTATTTTATAAGCGTTTTGCTAATTATTCTTTACAACATCCTTGTGGGGAGCAACTAGCAATAACTTGGCCTGAAAGTTAGCAACACTGAGGCAGGCAAGTTGAGAGGTTGGCCCAACGCTCCTGTGGTTTGCCCAGGAGGTGAGTTTAGAGCTGGGATTAAYATTCAGTTGGTCCTGTCTGCTGGGTCATACTCCCACAAATCTCTTTTTTTCCCCAAACCAAATAAATAGTCTCAAGAGTTATTTCATCTTTATTACAGAAAAGAGCACAGCCTTAAAACAGCGTAAGTCAGTTCTGTGATCAATAAAACCCTGTGTGTGCAAAGAAAAGATTTGCTTCTTAAATAGTTACGGTTAAAAAATGAAATTCATATTCACCACTATTGGAGCAGATCTTTAGAGGCAACAGAAATCCAAGCAAATGTCCACCAGTTCTTTTTTTTTCTTCAAGTTTCATCAACTAATTAGTGGTTGTGAGGGAATCATCTAAGTTTCTCTTGCCGCCTTTAAGACCTTCCCAAGCTTCAATCTAACTAGTAGCTGTCGGCCTGTGATTAAATTTCTGAGCTGGCTTTGGTCCCCAGAGTGTTCAGTGCAGTAAAAAGAAATGTTTTCAGCTGCGGGCTTCCGAGAGGCTAGGTGTAAAGGAAGGGAAGATGTATCCTTTGTCACTTGTAGGTGTACCATCTACAAATAGAGAGGAAGGAGTCGGAGTAAACGCAAAGTGAGATGCCTGAAGTGGAAGCAGCTGGATGCTCAGGACTTCTGAAAAGTCAGACCGTTGTGTTTAGGTCAGTACATGGAGAACATAAAGCCCATTTCAACCGTTCTATCCAGATGAGAACTTGAAGAATAACCTTTTGTAACAAATTTATCAATATGATCAGGTTTTTAAGTATTGGAATATATTATTCTGTGTGTGTATATATATTTATGTATATGYAATATTGCATTCCAATAATACAATAGCCTGGAACATAATATGATATGGGTATCAACATAAGACTCAACTTCCACTTTCTGAAAAAGTCAAAAATATATATAAGCGTACAGCAACTTAAAACTACTTAAAACTTTTAAATGCTTGTGTTTGACAATATAGTGGATACCTTCATTTTCTGAGTGTGGATATAACRTTCATATTTATCATAGCTGGATTATTTTCAGCTACTCAACCTTTCCTGTTTGTTGACTGTTTCTTTTGGTTCCAGCATTGAGGGCATTCAAATTGAATCCTCTGGTTTCCCCATATTAAAGTTAATTACTTTTAAGCTTAGTTATCTCTGGCACGGGTATTTTGTTAACACTGTGAATACTAAATAATGATTTAAAGGGAATAGGTGACCTTTCTTTCCCAAAGGTCCTACTTTTCCAGTGGGATCATGGTGCAATACTTAGCCAACATGATCTAGTTGCCTTTGGAGGAGCTTCACCCTGGAGTATCCAAGATGATCCTCCCTGAGGCTCCTACCCTTAAAAATACATTTTTTTCTGATTCTGATAGTACTGGGTATTTTTGTCAGGACTTCATTATTCGTGATATTTTGCTACAATATAAACCTCAAGGACTTTACGATAAGACAAAACGAAAACCGTAAAATACTGCTCCCTTGGAGTTGCTGAAGGACTGTTTATTTTCCATAAACAAGAAGAAATATTTACCTAACAGCTGCATCTCAAAGGCTGATGCTGTTTCCCTAATAGTCCAAATAAAGTCTAGCCAGGGGCCACCTTGTTGAAATCTGCTCAAATAACCTTTATTTAAAAACACTACTTACCATAGATCTCTCTGGTCTGCTCTAAGAAATGCAGTCTCTGGTAAAATTAAGAAATGGATGATTCATACACCTGGAGGAGGAATTGAATATTCAAGTCACTTGTCAGGCTGGCAGCTTTAAATTATATAACAGGAAGCTTTCTATTCATATGTAATGTAACTGAATCACCACTTCTTTATTGATAATTCATTATATGTTGCTACTATCACTCTGCAGCTCTGAAATGCTTTTTGCTATAATGATTTTATACCGTACTAGTATAATGGCCTTCTGACTGTGTCAATCAGCACCACTTGCGTGTACAATAATATTATTCTGCAATCTGTCTTGGGAGAATGCTTAAAAGCTTTCTCTCATTTTCTCCATTTAACTCATGTATTATCTGAGTTTTTACATTAAATGGCCATACTTAATGTCCCATGACATGTCACCTGTTTTCTAGGGAGGATACTGATACAGTACTTACCAATTCCAGAATCTATACTAATCAAATTATACCTGCCCRCTCCAGCCAAGAGCAGTTAGTTCAGTGCATCAGCATTTAATCTGGAAAAGGAACAGCAACAATGTGAACTGCAGTTGGCTGAATGTGGGCATGGTTGATGCAATTTGTTTTGTAAAGAGGAATTAGCAGATACTGAAGTCAAGTTGAGGTACAGGGGTCAAAYTATACACAGATTTATTAGCGGAGCTCAACCTACCCTGGTAGCAGGTTTACAAAGGCAAACCCTGATCCTGCAAATATTTATCCAATTTCAGATATGCTTTGTGATAGGTAGCTCTAATGAATGAGAGTGCTTTGCTGTAAAATTGAGTATATGCATAAATTCAACAAAGTCTTGGGGGTGTTATGTCAGAGTTAACAGGGAATTCAGTCCCAGGGCAGATAACAATTACAGGTTTTCACTGCCAGAATACCTGGACATTCAAAAGAGTTACTGTAAGCACCCTCTACAGTCAGATTAATAAACTGTTTAAGACCTGTTTAAGTTTAAGTTTAAGACCTGAGATTCCAGGTTCTGCTTGCCAAAACCTTACACTGGAATTGTATTGATGTATTTAATCTGCTTAAAATAGATATTTTCTCTAATAGAATTGTATACAGTTTATCTTACTTGTTCTGATTTGGACAATAGTATGGGGCACATAACTGCTAGGTTTAAGAATAAAAGACCAAATATTTSTGAAAACTGAGCAATTTAGGGAAGGCAGGTGTCCATTCACATTAATGCCACCTGGTTGCAGAGGAGATCTCCACTCTTTGTACAGGAACGTGCAGCAAAGTCAAACTTCTGACAACAGCAAAAAAACTGAGCAGTTTCCTGCACAGTGGACCTGGAGAGGTAAAAGGCTCTCTGCAGACAAGCTGTTCTGCTCCGTGTTTAAAAGCTGGGGAATTATCACCCAACCCTCTCCTGGCTGCAGCTTTCTTGCACCACGGTGCCCTTCCTGGTGCAAGGGGGCAGAAATGGCCTGATGCCCGCGCCGGTGGTCACCAACAGATTGTTTATATGGGAGTGCAAAAATTGGGCAGAACCRGTCCGTTGGGTCACCATGGTGTGTGTCCCACCCGTGGGAAGGTGGCACCAGCCACCTCGTACCTCCCTGCGTTAGGTCACCACCGCGRAGCTCAGCAGGTCCCTTTGGCTTCTCTACTTTGCTGCGATTAGTAATTTTATGGTTTTGTTCTGACATTTGGTAGAGGCCTGAATGGTAAAACAGCTAGTAACCTGAATGGGCAAAAATACTTGCTGATGGACAAGTTAAATGGCAAAACATGAAAGGAAGGGGTAAGGCACGTGGGGCAGAGCGCTTGTTGGAAGGTAAAGATTGGCTTCCGGGGAGCGTGTTTATTTTGTAATTCAATAGAAATAAACAGTTCCTATGGCAACTGCCATATCGGCCGTGACATGCAAAATGGAGAAGCCCTTGCACAATTACCCATCACTCGCGAGGGGCGAGATAGAACTGCTTCGAGAATCCCCTTCCTTGCTGGGAGGATGCTGCCCCATCTGCAGCCCYCGAAGGAAAGGGAGGATCTGCTTCCCTCTCCATTCTCCCTGCTCCGATTGCCTCTCCTTGGAGTTCCCTCGCACCCACTTGTCCCTGAGKCTCGCGGGTCCATGGTAAAAGCCACCGTGTTCCAAGTGGCTCTTGGCCACCAAGGCTGGGATGTGGTGAGAATGATAAATCACCCTCCTCTGGCACCCAGGAAGCTCAAAGTGCTTTACTTGTGTTAATTAATCCTCGCAGCAGTCCAAGGAGGGAGGTAAGTATTATTACCCTAGGCTTTTTTTTTTTTTTTTTCTTTCTTTAAAACATTGGAGGTTGGCGTTTAAGTGTTCCCAGGGTCAGGGGGATCTGCTGGTGAAGGCTCCCGTGTCCAGCATAGAGTCCAGGTGCTGCTCAGCCCTCCCGCTTGCCCTTGCTGAACTCACGCTCCGTCGTTATGAGTTTTATAACAATATTATTGCCACGGTCCTGAAAAGGCAGRATGCTGTAGAGCACCTGGGATTGTTTCCTTTTTATTTACCTTTTGTTTTCAAATGACCCGGAGATACAGCAGAGCARCTGTCACGCATATACAGATTATAATCATATGTACACAGCAACATCTTCAAGGCTTGGGGGTTTTTTTTGGTTGCTCCACGGGCAGTCCRTGTATGTGTAAAATATCCTCGTAAAGCAGGATAGTTTAAAGCATCATGTTTAATCTGTGCATTCATGTGTGGCGTATTTTTCATACCTAGATTTGCACACACATGCTCTCTAGAAAAATATACACATATTGATGTACATATTATGCACATATACGTGCATATTGTTTTCATCACTGGATATAGCAGGTAAGACTCTGCTCTTTTTCTGCCCTTTGAAAAACATTAGTATGAATGTGCATGTTATTTATTTATTTATTCTTTGCCAGACATGGCATTTACTGAGATAATTTTAACTCCAGCACCGTATTGACAGAAGCTTGAGTTCCAAAACTGACATATTCCCCCTCCCAA
>NW_020455469.1:244204-256704 GCF_003342845.1 Nothoprocta perdicaria | reverse complement strand
AAGAAGAAGATTAGGTCACCTATTTGTCTTTCTGTCTCTTGTTAATTACTCTACATCAGAAAAGGATTTTCATTTCTTTTTGCAGATTTTTATCTAGAATCAAATTATTTTCTTTTTTTCCCCCTTTTTTTTCAGTTTTGCTTTTTATTGATACTAGTTAGAAATGTCAGACTATTTTTGTGGAGGCTACTTCATTTGTGTACCAAAACAACTTGATTTTCATGGGGATTGTGTGACTCTGCACATAAATCTTTATGTAATTCTGCATTATGGAGACTTACTTTCACGATTTAGGTGCCTTGAAAACATGTGATTTCACACGCTCCATACGCTTCTTGCCTTTCCGAGGAGCACTAAGCACAGAAGACAGAAAAATATGCTAATATTGATACAACAGACCACAAAGAGACTCTGTTTCCTTTTGTTTTGCATTATATTCTGTGTGAGAGTATTTATTATAAACAACAAGAAAGTGAGCTATGCACATTTATAACAAAAATAGAGAAATACACACTGAATATGCAGAGTCCTTAGTCAGGGGAAGCCACATAACATGGAAGCATCACAGCTGAAACCTGCAGGAACAATGATGTTCAAATTGAGGTAATTTAAAGAGTGCTTTCTTTTTTTTTTTTTCTTTTTTTTTCTTTTTTTTTTTCTTTCCCTGTTTATTAAAATTTCTTTTGCAAATGCTTTCTCCCTGTGGGTTCTGCAGCAACTAGATTTTTAAATCAGGATATTGTATTATTTTTATTTTGATAATGCATCTTTTGGGCACATTTGCTTTGCTGTGATAATTTAATATAGGAGCTAAGCTCCCAATTAAAAGCAAATTATTAGGATTTGCAGTTAATCCAGAAGTGAAGCAGAACACTAGCAGAATTTGCCTGTGAGTTAGGCCTTATATTTATTACAAAGAACCAACTTCTCTCTCCTTGTGAATATACATATTGGAAATAGCCTGTTATTTCCATTTGTCATTAGGTGGAGATTATTTTCGCATTTGTACTTATAATTATTTCTGGTTATGTAAAATACAGGCATGAAGCATGTGTTCAGTATGGGAAACAGTAAGTTCGTGTATAGATGAACAGCAGAAGGATACCAGGACCTGCATATCTTTAATTCTGTGTTTTACAAATGTGGTATATATTTGACCTAATTTATCAGCCACTGTTAAATTTAGCCACAATTTCTGTGTTGTCATTTCAAAAATATAGATGCATAGAGCAGTTTAATTTCCTGCTGTTTCACTTCTGGCATGTGCATAGGGATATAAAAAATAGAGAAACACACCAAACGCTGACAAGTTCTGTGGAAACCAAAATAGACAATATTTATGTCAATTTTAGTCCCTCATAACTACTGTTTCACTTGGGTYTGAGTGCAACAGTTGAATTTATACTGGTTCCTATACCTAACCTTTCTATTTTTGCAAATTGCATTTCAAAGCCTCTCTTAAGCTACAATCATGATAGAAAACATCAGCTGAGAATTCCAAAACCTAATAAATATTTAGATGCCCTGATTTTATGATCATCCTTTTTCTTTTTTTTGTTTGTTTTTCCAATTACATATTTCTCCAAGAATTTATATTGGCTTTGTGAAACTAGAAACTTTTTCAGATATGTAAATCAATCTTAACGTTACTATGCAGTGTTATTTAAATTAAATTACAGTACAGATATCAGATTCTAGCAGTTCTTTTGCTGCAATGAGATAATTTCTGGAGGCAAGACACCTGGCCAGGCTAGAGTGGTGATTAATTTTATGTGTTTAGGGTGCAATCATCACTCAGAAAAAGGCTTAGGGTTTGGATGATGGATGGTGGGTAAAGTGCAGGCTGATAGGACATGGCCCATGAATCTGTTCTACATCATCAGTTCCTTTGATCACTGGCAGAAGTTCAGAGATACTTCTTTGCATCTGTCCAAAATAAACAAGGCTACCATATACCTTTTGCAATATCACTTTTAAATACAGACTTATCTGTAAGGAAAAAAATAAACCCTTTTATTTTTGCAACAGTGGCTAAGGAAAATAAAAAGCAAATATTTTTGCTTGCATTTGCATGTGTATTTACAGGCAAAATAAGTGAGTGTGTGTGTGTGTCCATTTGTCTATGTGTTTTAATGAAAGACGATAGCAGAAAGCCAATTTTTTTCCTGTGCAAACTGATATGTRTGTTGACATCAGAGATGGGATTTAGCATAGCTGCTGAAAAAGTGTGTTCCACAGCCTGTCATGAGAAGAAGCTCCTAAGTTACAGCAATACTATGCAGCATTTGTATTTCCTTCCGTAACGCTAGTGGCTACAAATTGTTGGGAATCTTTCTCATTGCTGATAGAAGCATGAGCTATGTAGCCAAAATATTTCTGATTAAATAAGTCAGAAGAGTTTAAGGGTGAAAAGACAGAGGAGATTTTCACTAACCTCAAAAAGGAATATTTCTTTGTATCTCAATTAGCAAAGTACAATTTGATAATTGAAAGCAAATGCTTCTTTATCATATGATTTCTACTTTTCTTTACCCAATGCTGTCCCCTGCAGGGTGTAAGAAATCAGATCACAGAGCTACTCAGAGGCTAAAAAAATAAATAAGTTTTAAAAAAAAATCTAAGTGTAAAAGAAAAAGAAATAACTGAATTAATATCATGTCCTCTAACAGAATTCATTAGCGTACTAGCATGGTTTATAATGTATATTTTGAGGAACTTGACTGGGGGCTACAAGGACATTCATTGAAATAATTCTCTTAYATCTTATTGCATCTATACCACACTTCTTTCCATAGGTGTCATGAATTCCTAGTGCTTATATTGATATTCTGTCTGTGGGCAGTAAGATCTTAGTCATTTCTTTATATGTCTCATGAACTGCACTTGAACGTGGAAATCAAACAGAAGACATAAATTATAAAATTATTGCATATCTCAGTGGGTTTTCTTTTCTAGAAAGTGATATAAAAGYATGCAAAGACTTTGTATATGTGGAACAGGTAAAACCACTAGGCTGTTGAAAAGACGGGCAAACTTCTCATAAGAAGTAGAGCTCCTTTCAAAAATGCCATAGAGAGCAATAAGCCCAAGAAGCACAAGAGTGACGGAACTGGTTAGATTTCATAAGATCATCTTTGTACTAAACAAAACCAAAACATAACGTACAGCTTAAAAAACTCTAGGAGCATTTGTTATCACATAGGTATATTATTACTCTCCTAAAGTAGCAAAAYGCTACTTTAACTAAGTGCAAATACCCAACCGTTCATTAACTCACTGCCAGCACCTTGGCTTGTCTTTATTGAGTTGCATTTCATCCATAGCCTTTGCACCCGGGGGCACGTAATAATTTTTTCTGCACAAAGGTCTTCTCAAGAGAGGTACGATCAGTCCTCTTCTCTGCAGAGTGGGAACGCATTGCATCATGTCCTAGCATACTTGCGAGCCCGAGGCCCGGGGTGAGGAATTGTTTGCTATCTCCAAGGCTGAGCTTCCCATGTAGCAGATCCAATTGTTGTTGCTCTGCCACGTCGCTGACTCAGTACTTGCTCGCCTGATTTAAAGCACAGCTCCACTGTGGAAAGTTATTGTGAAAATGGTATTTTCTTCTGCGGCAAAGCTAGGTCCTGTGCGTATGAAGAATTATACGTGCTGAGTCAAGTGACAAACATGAGTATTTACTGCTGCTGGCTGTTGCTGGCTCTGCAGAGCAAAGGTAGAGAGAAAGAGGGTTGCGGTCAATTTAATCTGAACACCTTAATACTCTTTTCCAGCCTTTTGTTTGTTTACCCCTTTGCAATCTAGTGAGAACAGTAACATCCCAGAGCTGTTTATTGGAGTATAATTTGGCCTTTACTGCCAGTGAGTAGTCATCTCTCAGATCCCACGGCATGTATGGAAACTTGGCAGCTTGGCGCTTTTCCATCCTTGCATTTTACCTGTAGCTGCTTACAGAGTTTATGGCTGCGTCAGAAGATTTTTTGGTGACGTTTTGGCTTTGTGTACTTGTTTTGTACTAATATTATCTGTGACTGTTCAAAGGTGTTGGGAGAACACTAGGTCTCTTATCAGCAGTAACTGCTTCTTTTAGAATAAAGCAGGGTACCGATTTCTTTTGATATTGTCTGAGTCCATTTGGAGCTATCTGCTGCCTTGGTGTCTTGGACTGTTGGTGCAGGGCACTGTCCCTCGGTGGCTGCATTATTTCCCACTAAGCCTTTCTTGCAGTTAGTGCAGTTTTCTCATTTGGCTGTCTTACACAGTCTGTATGTGAAACTACAAAGGGACTTCACAAGGAATTATGGGCCCAGGGTTGGTTTTAGCTTGTTTGCAGTGTCCAGCTTTATTGCTTTAGCTTGTCTAATCCAGAGAGAGCAGTTGTCTCTCCGTTTCAAGGTGACACTGAAGCTTGCATAAGAATGACTTGGGCTTGTGTTCCCTCTGCAAAATGCAGTGGCTCCAGCAAGCAAAGCAGCAAGCAGATTTACTTGGATATCTCATCTATTTGAAAGAGAATTTTTAGCCATCTTCTTAAATTCCTAATTGCTGACAGATGATCAGGTAGCTGGCAGAGTGGATTGGTTGCTTGCATTGTCTTTTTCGCACTGCACTAGGAATTGTCTTTGGAAAGCAGCTTGAGAGGGACTGTGCTAAGCCTGTTTAGTTAGTCCAGTGCCTTACATGTGGTTTTAGTGAATAAAAAGCAATCAGATCACTTCTAAATTGAATTTACAGTCACCAGATTCCCAAACCCTGCCCAAAAGACAGCGACCATGAACAGTCCATGCCATGGTAGTCAAATCAATGTTTAGAAATGGTATAATCGCTCATACTGGGAGATATGAAGGCTCTGTTGAATCACTGCAGAGTGAAAAGGAGCTGCAAAAGGATATATAGAAGGCAGCTATACAGAGCTTACCTCCTGGATAGGTCCCAACACCTAGATAATATCTAAGTATTCTAGAGGTCCCAACCTCTTCTAGGTCCCAACACTTAGATAATGACTAAATCTGTCTAACGTGATGTGAAAAATGTTTATGAAAAATTGGTTTTCAACTTGTGTCTTAAAATAGAAACCGAAAGCATTTAAGTTTCCATCTCACATGAGGTTAAACACCAAAACATCAGACAAATCTTTTAATTTGCTATTAAGTGACAGCATAACAAGACAGCAGTTATGTCCAAGAACCCTGAAGAGGATCTGTAATCCCACAGGATGATTTACGCTCTTCTGGGAAGCCCCTTATCAGGAGCAAGTCTAGCTCAAGGGGATAACAGGCACTTGAAATAAAAGTAAATGTGAAAAATGCACATATGCACTGCAGATACATAAGCCTGACGATCTTCAGAAGCTGTCTAAGAACTTTCTACAGAGCAGCTTGACACCCTGCTGCTATTTTTTAATATTTATATTTACTTAAGCATGCAGCAAACCAATCATGTTTCTCTGTTGTACTAATTATTTTATAAAACTAGACGGTGACATGAAGCAGCTCGGAATCGCTTACAGGCCTCCTGCAAACACTTAGCACGCTCTTCTGTTGAGGTCTGAATTTATTGTGACTGCTGAAATAGTTAGACTTCATTCTTTAACAGAATCTGGATCTAAAAAATTTATAGAATACTCTTGCAAAGATCCAGTGCCAATATCATTGTAAGTTTATATTATCAGCAGTAATAAAAGTTTTCTGTTCAGCGGCATGTTCCACACAGAGGGACTTGTCTAGGAGCTTTATATATCCCTTTTAATTACTGCAAACATACTCATTTAAGCCAATATGGAATTATCTTCCATGTTGCTATTGGGGATCATTCTGCTGCGTTCATTTGGATGTCAAAGTGATGGGCCATTAGCCTAAGGATAAAGTAATTATTTAAAGAACTTTTCTTGTTTTCTACAATGGAGAAATCTTCTTGAAAATACAACACAAACATAGATATCTGTGTCAGATGATGACGGTTCATTTTTTAAATATGAAAATGTAATTTTAGTATTCAAATAGTCAAGACAGTGGTAATTTAGAATAAGACAAGAACAACAGTCATTAAATGGCTGTGTTTCTGGACTTAGATTAATGCTTAACACATTGATCTTCAATAGAAGCTTTCCATATTCCATCTGTTAGAATCTTTGACCTTTTCTTAACACCATTAAAAGATAAAATGTTAATCCACTGAAAAGAGATACATGACCTTTTAAAAGTGAACTGTACCACTTTATAGTCTGCCATCATTAAAGAACTTTATGCTCAGGAGCMATGCATTATGTGTATCATAGCAATATAATTGTTTAGAATAATGTAATTGTTCAACCAAGAAGATATATACCATGCATAACATAAATTAGAACTAGAACTATGTGAACTTTGAAAAACCCAATCGAAATAGCATGTCAGATCAAGGCTTACTTTCAGTTTTAATCAGCCTCAACCCCAAATTTATTTTTTATTAATATGCATGCCCAGAAGACATTGCTTTAAAAAAAAGAAAAAAAAATAGTACTTTTCTTTTTTTAAGACGCGGGACCAGTATTTTAAATTGTTGTAAGGCATTTCAGTAGCAACAGAATGCTTAAAAATGGCACTTACCTTTTTGTGCTAAATCTGAATAGCTTTAAACTAGAATTCCTAATAGCAATGGCCACAATTTAGAAAAACATCCAATTCTGCAAAGCGCTTCGGAGCATGCTGAGTTTTGAGTATGGGATAATTTGGTTGCACTTCAAATTGAGCCTCTGTTTTCTGAATCCTAACCAGAGAGAACAAACCGAATACATGAGGCAGGTTCAAAGCACTTAACCTTATCTTCTGGTCAGTTCCATGCTTTAGATGGAGTCCCTCAAATGGATTTGAGAGTACAGCTGTCTAATTACTGATGGGACTATGTAATAACTACATAACAAATGACAATAGAAAGTCCAGTGTCATCTTCATTTGAATATGTTGTTCTACTAATATATTTTTTATTTTAAAGGGCAAAGAGTTTTTCTACAGAGAGGCTCGTATTCTTCTAACTTCAACATAAGTTTCACCAGTGTCCCTAATTTAGCCCGTTTTTCCCTGTAACATCAATGAGTTCCAGCTAGAAGGTCGCTCAGAGTATTACCTCTAAGAACATAAACGGAATTTACTCCCAAGGTAAGTGGTTACATGCAAAACCAAAATACAGTATTTCTAGGATGACATAAACTTAGCTCATTATTAATACTATCATTTCATCAAAATGTAAATAGCATTGGCAATGTCACTGTTGTCTGTACTCTCAGGCCTAATGGAAAGGGTGCATCTGCATTAGCAACTTGGGGCACAAGAGAGTTTTCTTGCATGAATTTGCCATGCATCTGTACCTGGAGGTTTGCAGTGGGCACCTAGAGTTATTTCTCATCTCATGAAAGAGGGTGAAGTCCCATGCTGGGTTCCCCCCTTGAGTGACCCTCTTGCAAAGTGAATGCACAGTTGTTTGAAAGTTGMCTCTCTGTATACACATACCTAGGACTGGAAAATCGCTTGAATTTCATTATTAGGGAAGACATCATGTGGATATATGGTCCTTGAGTCATCGCAGATCAGAGCAAATTGAGCCCTGGTTCTTTCTTTCTTGTTCCACGGCAGCTCATAATGCAGACATATGAAAGAAATTGCATTTAATGAACAGTGAGAGAGAGCAGAAAGAACAAATGAGTTTTGTTGAGTTTTGACTAGAAGACATTCTCTTCTATAAATACATGGGCTTACTTTTTTAACTCCAGTTAAAACTTTATAGTCTACTTGCTGAACGTACTAGCCCTATCCATTTATATTTATTGCTGTCAAGTAACTATCGCCCCATTTTGTAGAGGCCAAGCATTTCATCTTTGACTTCAGCAGGCMCTTTTTTTGTCAAGCTCTTTCATTGTTTAGACCTGCTTCCCAGTCCCAGCCCYGGATTATCACTGCAAATTTCCTCTCTTGCATATTCTTCCCTCTAGGTCATTGATAGTGAAAGCAAGCAATATGTTTCCTGGTGTTCAACCATGTGGCACTTCACTAGTCACATAATACACTAGATAAGCAGATGACAGTCTGTGCTGCTCTGAATAGCATATGTGCATGCCATCTGAAAGCCAGGACCGGGATCACAGAGATGCAGCCAACGGAGAGAGTCAATGGCAGTAAGGCCCTGGCCAAACCAGTGCTTTGGAGAAAGGGAAAATGGACAGCTTTGCATTTATGGGCCAAGAGCTGATGATTTCAGCCCATTTTCTCCATTAATCTGTGAGCATCCTTGAAGGGCCACGTGGATCAGGCTGCAGGTTACCTACCTTACACAAACTGGTTTTACCTCTGCAGAMGGAGGAGATACCGCAGGAAAATATCATGTGTTTCCAAGAAATTTTGGCTTTTATTACATTTTTTTTTAACCTGAATAAGCAAGATATGACCTGTAGTATTTGCTTTGTGTCTGCTGAGTGCACCTACTAAGTAGTATGCAAAGGCTATAATTTCTGTAGCTCTTGGTAATTAGCATTTCCAAATAAGGCCTGCATTGTAAAGAACACCTGCTAGCACTTTTTTTTTTTTTTTTTTTGCAGTATAGTTGTAGTGTTCAAAATCTCTTGTGCATGCTCATAACTTGTTACCAAAGAGAACTGAATGATACAGACCTCATCAAGCAAAGTGGTGTTTCCCTTYGGACTCCGAGAGTCCTAGATGTGTGTATAATAAAGAGAAGGGCTGTCTTTTCTCTTTGACAGAAGCAAGCTGTCGCAGTAATAGTGAAATGAGATGCAGAAGCAAAAATATTTCAAGATGTTCTAAGACACGTTCAGGCAACATGTAAATAGAATAATAAATCTGGTACGAAAGATATGTTTATTTTTTACACAAAAGGACCATTTTTTTTTTCTTTTAGTTTGAAAATCATGGATTTCTTTTSCCTCTGCCTGACATTGTGCAGTGTACCACTGAGCAGCTGTCCACGGGCAGAAACTCATCATTCACCCTGTGATCAGCACATACAGTAAGTGACATGGAGCTCTGCTTAATTCTCTTGTGTCTTCATGAAATAATTTCTTCCCTGACCAAAGAAATGTGCTGTTTACCATAATCTCAATTTAACACCTACTCCCAGTGTTCAAAGTAACTGTCTGCATTTGAATAGGTTTTGAAAAGCAGAAGTAACTGCCAGGGAAAACTAAACAAGTCATGTCTCTCTTCCTTGAGAGTTGGAAAAGGCTTTAGTTTTTTATCACAATGACAGGTTACATGGTAAATAAAGTCCACGATCTTTGCTTTGGCCAATTCAGACAAGAACCGGTTAGACGCGAACAAAGCTGAAGGGTGCAAAGCTTGAATTAAACCCAAATTACACATTAAGACAGTTGTTCAAAAGGTGGTGGTACACGCGCGCAGAGTAAAACTGGTTTAGCTTTTTTATTTTCCCTACAATATGACAAATAAGGAATGTTTCTCCTGACTTACTAAGGAAACCCATTGAAGGAATGAATTTTCAGTTACGAAGTTATGAAAAGAGGCCTTGGAAAACATTCTAATTCTTAGAGGCTCTTTATTTGTTTTGTGTTATGTGGAAAACAGCTGGGAGGATCTCAGACCCACAAAGCTGGTGGTGGTCTCATCTTATTTTGGATCACCATGCATAATAAGATTTTTTAAAAATACCCTAATTGAAATTGGAATGGGATATTATATTCTTTTATCAGCAACTGGGAGAAAGTGCTTGTGAAAGTTTAGAAATAAAATCTGAGGCCACAGGGAATGTTGGAAAAGATGGCCTAAATGATCGTGCTAGACAGAGAAAACCAACAAAAATGGAACAGGACRTACGAAAACTAGCAAAATGGAGCTCTGCCGATGTTGCTGGTATGGTTCATTTATGAGTTGATGTGGTTAAGCGAGTTTGCAGAATTTAATTCTATGAATCTTTGGAAATTATCAGGATTGCAAGGTCTGTGTTTTAAAACACATATCACTTGATGCAAAAACTGTGGATTTTTATTCTGGATTTCAGGCAATCAAAATACACYGCAACTTTTTTGGACTATTGTTACGCAGCTTGAAAACAAAATGCAATTATTGCATGAGGAAAGAAAAAGAKAGAAGATACTTTTTGTATGCATAAATGCATTCTTTCTACATATCACCCTTTCTAAACAGTTTGCAAATCTGCCCTAAAATTGCCTACAAAATGTTCTGCTCAGTGGCCAAAACTAGGGGCACACAAGCATCAGTGTTTCAGTTCATTGGGTTTTGTTGTTTTCAAGAACTCAATGAAGGATACTGCTCTTGGAATTGTATGTGTTTAATCTATTATATGACACCACTAGACCTCATATAAATTGCGATGATGCTTGGGCTTTCTATTCACTTTCGAAGTTTGGAAGGTGAGGTTGCAAATAGGAGAAGAGCCGAGCTGAGAGCAGTGGGCTTGATCTCCTTTGCCAAGTGTGTACTGTGTGTTTCCTTGCGCTCTTGTCAGTGCTCTTCAGCCTCAGCATCATCCAAAAATGAGCCTTTTTCCGCATTTTCCTTTCCTTGATGTCCGTGCTGGGGTGGACGGATGGGGTTCAAGAGCAGCAATCTTTTGGTATAGGCAAGCAAAACAAGCAAAATGGCCCATTTCAGGTAGGCGTGTAAAATGCCATCACTGGGCACTCAAAACAGCCTGCACCTCCTTCTGCAAATAAGGCTTCTCTATTCTCAGCTTTACTGAAAAATGCAGTCTTAATCATGGGCGAGAGTCACATTTCCGTGCCTATTGCAGTGCCTTAAATTAAGGGGTACTTTTTAAAGAAGAAAACTAAACGCTATTTCWAATTTCTCGTGGCTCCTGACCCTTTGGGGTTGGCCTGGGCTCCTGCCACCTACCAGTATTCTCGCCAGGCAGTCTGTGCAAATATTATTATTACTTAAATAGAGTCTGAATCATTACCTTGTGTTTTCACTTTGTAGTGAAGTGATTTAAATATAGTTTTCTTATGTTGGGATCCTTTGACAAACGCATAAATAGTTAGCGCATTGTTAGCAGCACTGAAAAGGAAATGGATGCCTGGCAGGAGGAAGGGCAAATAATTTTCTCATGCTTGCTGTGCTCTTTCTGTAGTGTAAATCAACTCTTCTCCTCTGAAAGTAAAAACTTATTCCAAAATGTCAACAAAAGTAAAGTAATTAGGAGGAAATGTAATTCCTCCCTGCTGCTCCTTCCTTGCACACATTAGTAAATGAAAGCTATTTAAAGATGCAAACGGAGGAAACTGAGGTAGATGGATTGGAGCAGATGAGTCATTTGGGACCTGATCCTGGAAATGTTTACTCAAATAAGTAGCTGTTTGACTCTGCCTGGGCGAATTTTGCGTGCAAATGCTTTCAAAATTAGGGAGGAGGAGGAGGAGGAGGTTCAGTCTTGCTGGGTGCAGAACAGACCGCTCAGATACCACAGTGCAGAGAAGTGTGTGCTTGGGCTCTGGGGCCATCCCGTTGATCTCAAYGGGAAGACGCGTGTGCTCAGCATCAACTGCCTTGTTGGATCAGAGGCAGTTTGATCAGCATCTCCCAGGAATGAATCCCAAATGCTTAACTTTAAATAGAAGAGGAATATTGTGAGGCTACTTTGATTAATTAATCTCATTTGGAAGAAGAAAAAGAGACAATCAGAAAACCAAAGCACACCACAAAACTTTCCCACATTCGCTCGTGCCTCTGGTTCATGTCTGTCATAAAATTAACTACTGTAATATGCTTTTTCCTTTGCTGCAAAGGARGCTGTAAAGCTCAAAGGCGTATTTTTTTCTTAGTGTTAGCAATTAATATGCCAYGAATCTTTGCATAAATAAGTTGTCTATTTTAAAGCAACTCAAATGGGCTATTTCGTTTTATATGACTGTTAATTAAGATGTTGATTAGCTCTGCTATTGAAGCATTGAAACCCTTTCTAAAAGAAATGGCCACTGTTTCAATTTTATTTTAATTAGTTGGACTTTGAGGTTATTTACTACAGTGTCAGCTATCAAAGTAAAGCTCTTTAATTTGATGTTCAGTCTGAGGCAGGTAGCACACACATTTCCACGTTTGCTTGTAACCACRGCCATTAACAGCAATATGATTTAAGGTCATTTAAGAGTCATCAGCCTCACAGATGGTAAAATGCAAAGTATCTAAAAGGGAAAATAACAATTGTTGTCTTGTCAAATAAAATCCGAACATTGTATGTTTTTGTGAACACCCACTAGCTTCCAGCTATTTTATACTGAGTGTGTTTCCCTTTGGGTGGAGAGTGTTAGGTCTTCCCTTTCATGCATCCTTCCATTGAGACATGCTAACCCCCTCGGGAGGTGAAACCCACCCAGATATTTGTGATTTTAAACCTTCATTTGCGTCACTTGCAACAGAGATGGATCATTATTCTGGGATAAAATCACATCCTGCACAGTGAAAATAACAGGCAACATTTGACCTGAAAAGGGAAAGAGGAAAAAAAAAAAAAAAAAAAAAAGAGACAACTTTAAA
>NW_020455469.1:236013-244190 GCF_003342845.1 Nothoprocta perdicaria | reverse complement strand
GGGGAGTGGGAAGAGGAAAAATGGGCAAAAGGGGAAAGGGGAAAAGAGAAAAGGGAGCACATAGGAATTTCTTGTACATCTCCAAGAATAAAATTTTAAACCTTCATTTGCGTCACTTGCAACAGAGATGGATCATTATTCTGGGATAAAATCACATCCTGCACAGTGAAAATAACGGGAAACATTTGACCTGAAAAGGGAAGGAAAAAAAAAAAAAAAAAAAAAAAAAGAGACAACTTTAAAGTGTTAAAAGAAACTGACAGTGTTAAAGCTGCTTCAGGAAACAAATTCTCCCTGTAATGCAGTGTAATTACAATCTTTTCTAAGCTAAGTATGGTACCCTAGAGATTACTATAAGTAACTTATAATAGAATTTTTATTAGTGGTAGTAATTTTTTATGATAATTAGTGTAATCTGCAGCCAATAAAATCAGAAGATATATAGTTATCTCTTTTGCACCAGGAAAGTATTCTTCAGGCGTGTGAAACATTAAAAAGAAAAATGTATTATTTTATGACCATTGTACACTTTTATGTTTTGATTGTTTGGTATTCTTTCTCTTTTATGAGCTCTTTTCACTTAATGGTGAGAAATGTGAAGCATATTCAATAGCCAGAATAAGGGGCCAGTTTGGGGCAAGCATTCAACGTGTATTTTCTGTGATGGTTTTTGTTCCTTTCCATCTGAAGCCTTGTTCTCTGTGAAAATTGACCAGTTTTATATTTCTCCTAGGTGATGGGTTACTCTTGCCTCATACTCAGCATTGTGCTTRGTGAGATGGTCTTTCCTTTGGATTAGCAAAGACCCTAGCTGTTGAAGGAGGATATTTGAGCAGGCGTGCTGTGACTCCAAGCCTGTGCATCCCTGCTGCATTGCCCCATGAGAAGCCCTTGCAGCACAACCCTTCCCAAAAGCTCCAGAGCCTGCAACAGGAATGCACATGCAGAAATATTCCTTCCTGTGGATTATCCATCCCATACTGCAAGGCTGAGTGCTAAAGGGAAGTGTCTGGGCTATGACCCCCTTTGTTTTTGAGGGTATTTTTGCAGAGGGAATAGCACTGCACTGGTACCAAGTCTGTTGGCTGGCTTGGGATACGAAAGGTGAGAACCACTCCTAATAAACCTATAGAAGGTCTAATTTCTGTTTTGCTGTTGGTATTCAGGTCGTGTTTTAAGTCCTATTTTGCCTACATGCATCTCTTASAATAGCTAGTAAAAGGTTTGCCTGAGTGAGGAAAGAGAAGGTAAGACCTCGATGTTAGTTTTTTTTAAAGCCATTTTCCAAAGCATCAGTTGAGTTTAAAGCTGGACCCATTATCATAGTTATTTCCCTTAGAATGAAGACAGGGTGCATAATTATTCTCAAGTCATTTGGAAAGGTTGGATTTTACTTCTTGAAGGGGGAAAAGGAGACACTACTCTAGAATAATGTTTCTGTAGGGAAGGCAGAATGGGAGGAGACTATTGTTKCATGTGTTATCTGTGGCCTGATACACTGCTATTTTCTTTTCTCTCTTACTGACACAGTAACCCCAAGATGACCCTCTGAATCTGTGTTGTCATTGTTCATTGGCAGCAGTTACAGACTGGGATAAAATAAAAATAAAATAATAATAAAAAAAACCACTATGACCTAAGAGGAACTGAAGAAAGTTTTTTTTGTCATCTTCCTTTACCTTATGATCTCATGTTTAACAGTTAACTCCCCAGTTTACCTGGGGAGTAAACAGACTAGTGAAACTCAATTGGCCATTTCTACACAGTGAGCAATATTAAATCTGCTCTGGAGACAGAATCACTCCGATTTGGTGTGGGGCGCAGATAATGTGATAATCCTCCAAGTTCCACAGATGAGATGAGCTGCTCACAGTAGGCTGTGCAGATGTTCAAGCTGTGATCAGGCATGCCTGGAATTCCTTGGGTTTAGGCTTCACTCAGGACTGTCTGAATATACGCAAAAAGGGTCTGTTGGCTTCCACTTAGGGAACAACATATGTCCTCCTTGATTCTGTATTCCTGCAAACGCAGATCAGAGGTGTGTTCCATTCTTCTAGACTTTTTAGGCTTGGTTTGTTCTTAATTGGGATAGGAGAGGGGGAAAAGAAATGGGGAAAAATGGTGAGATTTTTGATCCAGAGAAAGATCAAAAATCCAGATTCAAATTTTGGTCCAGAGAGATCAGTGCTCTCAGCAAATGTACAGACCTTCCTAATCCAGTCTTCCCGTCTTCCATGCCATGATAAGTAAAGAGTTACTGTCAACAGTGTTGACAGTTGCCGTCACTAGCATGTGAACTAGCATCTGTTGAGATGCACGAGGTAGATTGAGCTTTTTAGAACTCTGTCCCACATTGTCTTTCTCTGTTCTTAGACATCTGCCCCACAAACAGGGGCAGAGATTGTTGCAGTGATGTGATGTGTATTTTCATATGCAGTTACCTGTGATTTCTATTTTAAAGGTTGTCTCAGTGACCATCACTAATGGAGACCTAAGGTATATTCAAATGATTTGCATTTAAGCACTGATTTCATAAGCCTATTTAGACAATCTGAGAACACAGGCTTGTCCACCTAAAGACTTATGAAAGGCATTGGTCACCTTCCTCATAAAGATGCACTTTTGACAAAGGTAACACTGCACAGACCTTGAAAGTTCAGGTGGATTCAACCCATGTTCACTGTAGTAGCAAGATGTGGTAAGACAACAGCCTCCTGAGGGTGGCACTTGTGCCAGTGGACAAATGATTGAGTATCCGTGCTGATTCTGATGGATTCCATCTAGTGCTAGCACTTAGAGACTGTTGACCGTGAGGTTTCTCTGACACTCTTGTGAACCCTCCCAGGGACAGATGGATTTACTCTTGAATGGCTCCATTCTTTTCTCGTTGTGAATAGCACTGGCGATTGTTAATTTGCCCACACTGCTGTCATGCACCACAGGGTTCTGCTTTGTCACCCCTCCTGCTGACCATGGCCTCACGGCCACTTGGTCTCATACGCTAAAAATATGTGTACTTACTGTATGAGTCCACAAGTCTTTTGGGAGAAGGGGGTTTGCAACTGAGCATGGACAGTGAATTTCTCCTTGCTGTGCTTGAACTTAAATGGGAGGGCATTATCCTTGGGTTTCCAAATTTTAAGCTGGATTAGTGAAGATCATTGTACCTAAGGTGATATCTGAAGAATAGCTGCATGGTTCCTATAGGAGTGCAAAGCTGTTTCTTGCTCACTTTTTCCTCTTCAAAGCATGATTTGTTGACTGCTCTCCCAAAGTTCTCGAACTGGGCACCAGCAGCCAATGCATTTCCAGGTTCAAATAAAAGTGGAATTTCGAGCCATCAGGCCCAATAATACAGTGCTTCCTCCTTTCCTTCTTTGTTACCTCCCTGCAGATTGTATCAGTTGGAGCGCATCAATTCATAATGTGTTTGGTTAAAGATAACCATTCTTCCTTGTAGCACCGTTAAACCAGTGCATGTTCCTTCTTCCCACCTGCTGTCCTATGGGCTATGTAGCAAAAACGTTTCCCAGATAGTTTCTAAGGGTTCATTGGCCAGCAGGATTTTAGGCAAAAAGGAGTTATATTTTCAGTTTTCAACTCTGTGAATAGCTTATTAGCAGACCCTGGRTTATGTGGCAATTTGTCTTGAGGTTAGAACAGGTGTGCAGCATACTCCTAGATAAATAAAGCTTAAATTGTAATTTTGACTGCAGACAGGTCAATCTGTGTAATTTAGGTGACTGAACTTTTATAGTTTGCAAGTAAAATACCTTTTTTAAGAACAGCAGCTGTAAATTGATAGTGCAATTTGTGTTGTGAAAATTGGACCCTGTATTCAATTATGTATATATTTAAAAAAAAAAAAAAAAAAAGGGTGTTTTGAATTGCACCTACAAGATGCCAAAAAAGCCCCCAAACATTCAAATGTATGTGGGGACGTTCCTTCCTATGTCTGGCACTGGACTTCAGGGATCGTTTTCTTTTCTTTTCCAGGAATTTGGCATATGCCACAATATCACATCTGGTAAAGGTTTAACTGAAAAATTACTTATTTCCAAATTCAAATATTTTTTCCCAATTACAATGTATATCCTATGCTGCATGGTTTTCATTCATTCTGGCGCCGAGTAGGTAACAAATCACACCGCTTGCGTCTTGAGAGGAGATTCAGAGTAATTCACTGTGCTATGTACAACACTACAAAGAAGTCACAATGCAAGTGATAAATAGCAGTAGGTTGGCAGGTAAGGTAGGGATGTTCTTCAAAGAAAATTATATTAAAAAAAAACATAAAATTACTGATATCACCATCCAAAGCGTGAACTCTACCTGCATTGGAAATTCATTGATAAGTAGAGAGGATAAAAACAAGAGCCCAAAGCAAATGAGTGTGTGGCCCTAGCCAAGACATCCAGGTCACATCTGACACCCATTTAAATCCATACCTATGAATCCCGGGTAATTAGGTTGGGTTCTTAGTCACCAGAAAATGGTTTAATTTGATGCACCAGCCCAGGAGAAGGGACAGAAGACATCTAAGGTGGAAACAGAGGCAACTGATAATCTCTTTGCTTCAGATAATCTCGAATGCAAGAGACGCTGCCCCTGTACCACCCTAGAGTCTAACAGGTAATATCAATTGCTTTAGCTGAGCAAGTAAACACCTGAAATACATTGCAGTTTGAATATGGATATAATATTAGTGCCAACCTGAACTGCTATAAATCCATTAATTTCAGGGTGAAATTTGAACTAAAATGTTTTTATTTGAATTTTAAAGCATTAAATGCAATCAGCTATTTTCTGAAGGGGAACAGAGCATGACTTTTTTCCTCCCTTGACTGTCAGTAATGCACATTGATAAAAATACTCCAAAACTACATTTATTCAAAATGAAATATTTTCAGTTTGAGGTTTTCCCTTTTTGTCTTCCTGRCCTGTTCTCCAATCTTTGAGTAAGCAGAATATATATTTTTTTGCTGTTAAATGTTCAATTTAGCATTTTCTCTACCTCCCTTAAGGTGTCCAAAGACACTGGAATATTTGAATATTTTTGTCAYGTACCTCTACCATGGAAAAAATGTCAACCAGTTCTAAAAATAAGGATTCAGTGACTGTTTGTGATGTCAGAGACTTGGCTAAATTGGCAAATAAGATGCAATATATGGTCTTGTTTCGACAAAAAGGAGATGTTACCAATAGGCTAATGGGTAGCAAACAAGCTGTCTCACGTGTGTGCTTTCTTGTGGGCGGTTTCCAAATTCCAGACTGGAGCGTAACGCTGCTGCTGTGTCGTGGGAGGAAAGACTTGCGTGAGGCCAGCATCCTCATGGAAAAGGCTGTGGAAAATGGTATGGAAATGGGTGGAGATGACCTCCTGGAGTAGCCCTTCTCGCTCATCCTGGGCTTGTGTGGCCGAGTGGGGCGAGTGCTGCCCGGTTCTCTTGAGGGAGCATGTTCTGCACTTGGCTGGAGGAATGTGCCACATGTGTTGAAAGGACAGATAGGGAAGTGTGGCCAGGAATGTGCTAGAGTGGATATAAGCTAAGTGAAGACAAGTGTCCTCATGCTGGCTGCGGTGGTGACGTGCGTTATCTCCACACGTTATCAGCGGAGAGATGTTTGCGTTCCCGTGGGTCAGCGCGAGTTGTCACGGTTGGAGCTTCCAGTTATTTCTTATGGAAATAACATCATGGGGTAAGGAATGCAGGCAAGTCTCCTGCTTCCTTGTGCCTGCAGACATGATGCTACGATCACCAAGGTTCTCTAGGGCTATGATGCGAAAGTGTGTCAATTGTTTTGTCAACGGTTTTATCACTTCTATTTATAGCAACAGCGTYGATTAAAATGTTTTATTCTTCCCATACTTTTAACATTCATTGAATCCATTTATTAGTGAGGCTGCTTAGGGTATTTTCAGGGGATTATTATTATTATTTTTTTTTTTTTAGCTTTCAGAAGTAAGGTATGGAGGCCAGGCAGCACCATTGGCTGTCCTTTTCTCTCCCCTCCTCTCCTGGAATTGCAACTAGAAAATCCCATCCTGGCACTTTCTATCCAAGCCCAGCTCTCTGAAGCTATCTAGTTTTGCAAGAGCATTTAAAAGGGTTTGTTGTCATTCCAGTGTGAAACCAAAACAAATAACAGAGCTTCAGATTTTTTTTCTGTTTTTCAACATGCAGTTAAGTAATTCAATTCTATAACATCAATTAAYGGATCTTTATAGATTTGTTCCTCAACTTTGTAATAGACAGTACGAAACAACAAAAAAAGAATGTGTGCCATAGAATCCTGATTCCGTATTTACTGATTTTTTTGTGCTGGCTCCTGTGTATGTAAATGTTGTATCTGGTAAAGTAAAATGTCTTTTGCATAGTCGTAATTAGTCATAATTTCTTATAATTATTATAGCAATACCTTCTGGTAGCTATAATGTTGCAGACACTTCTATAAACCCATTTTTAGTCAAATTTGAAATTTTTTTGATGAGTATATAGTTGTCATTTGAAGCATGATGCGTGTGCCTTTTGCTCATCCCAGCTTTTTTCATCCATCTTGTACTTGTTATTCCTGCAAAAACTGTATGAAAAGTAATGAATTTCCAAGGTTATATATTTGCCCTCTGAAGTTATTTACATCACGACTTACTAAATGCTCCATTGTTCCTCTTTCTGTGTTATCCTTTAAATATAGTGTTCAGGAAAGCAAGGGGCAAACATGACAGTTTTGAGTACAGTTTGCTGTGGGCAAATTCTCTATCAGATTTTCCATACAGTTGTGTTCAAGTTTTACCTTTCRAGGCCCATCCTGATTTTTTGCTCTAAGGTATATTTTAAAAGAGAAAGGGTTTAATGTACGAATTTGCAGGGTTTTTTGCTCTGTGAATGAATGGAGAATATGATGAAACTATACACTTATTTTCACTTATAGCCAAAATCAGATATGAACTCTTGCCTTCAGGCGTAACTCTGGGGTGTAGGATGGTAGTAGCTTTTTGTGGTGGTAGTTTGGTTTTGTTTTAAGGAAAGACTACTTTGGCAAACCTGAAAATCACTAGTGTCACTGCAAGAAATTGTCAATAATCATAGTATGTGTTTTCCTGCACTGTCAAGTGGGCCTTATATTTGYTTCCTTTGATTGATTTGTCCTAGAGAAATAACTTCCTAGATTAAATGAGCATAAACAATCTAAATAGCTTTAAACACGTTTCCAAATAAAATAAGACTTKAAAATAAAAAGTGCAGTAAAATGTAAGTACTTTTCTTACATATATTCTTTGTTTTAGAAAATTGTAATAATAAATGTGCTAAAAAAGGCCCAGACCAATGTTCAGTAAAACAGGTGCCCGAGTACTCCAATATACTTCTGAGCATGCTAAAATGCAGGATTTACACAGTGAAACTTGTGCAGATGTTTGATGGTCATGCCAAGCAGGGAATGACTGAAATCAGAAGAAATGTGCTTTCAGTTCCCTGTACACTCCCAGATTTCTTTTCACGTCTCAGTATTTATTGACTTGCAACTTTTTTTTTTTCTAGTGAAAAAAATAATATTTACCCACGCTTCTTTTACTGTGATATTTGTGGTAATAAAACATGGTTATTTTCTATGCTTAGAGTAGGAAATAGCTATGACAACTTCAATACCACAACTTGATTAATATTGGATTCTTATTAACGATCTCCACACATAGATTTTGGTAGGAAGATGAGGTTTTTCATGCAGACAGCGTTGATGCCAAGTGAACCGATGGCTTCTTGGTAACTCAGAGAAATCCATCTGCAGAGAAATGACCTGGTGTGGTCTCCTCACATRCAGGTACGTTGCAAGATCTTTCGTTCAGCCCACTTTGCTGTTTTTCTCGTGCCAAAGCATAAAGTTTTCAAAATAAAATGGTTGAATCTGAAGGTTAAACTGCATGGCAAATGCCTGGGTATGAGCAGCCATCTGCAGAAGATGGCATTAAGGGAGTGCTTTGCTCCAGCACATCTTCCATTTTGGCTACCAGTGTAAAAAAAAAAAAAAAAAATCGTGACTCTAAGTGGTGAAATGTCTACTGAGGAAAAGCTCCTGTTGAAAGCTCAACGGGAAATTTGCTTGAGTAAGGGCTGCAAAATTTGGCCCCAATTCAGTAAAAACATGTTTCCAGCTCTGATGCTGTAGTGGACCTCCAT
>NW_020455469.1:221013-233513 GCF_003342845.1 Nothoprocta perdicaria | reverse complement strand
TCGGGCAGACGTGAATGACAGGCACACGTAACCAGCTAATGTCATCTCTCCTATCATAAAAAATATAACAAAGTGAAGGGCAGCTCATTTATCTGCCGTTCCTAGCTTACAAGTGCCCTGTTAATCTCTTGCTGTCTATGGAAGCCGTTTGATAAAAATCAAATTTTAAAAATCAGTATTTTATCCAAGTCCTAAGATGGCAAAACTGCTGACAAAATCATCTTGTAGAAATTAAAAATTATGGATATTGCCCTCAATTTTACAAAGCTGTTTATGTTGCTACTCGAACAGCTCCCTTGTTGCGCACAATTCCTGAGGCTTGGCAGCCACATGATTTTTCATAAATTCAGATACTACCATTTCTAACCCCTGCCCATGTTTTTAACTGTGCAGGGCCTTTTTAATTCATTTAACTCATTTTAATTGTCTTTCAGGGGAAGAGCGCTTTCTTTGGCCAGCTTAACTGGCAGGGCGAGCTGCCTGCTTGAGTACTTGCTGCCATTCAAAGAGACCTCTCATGAAAATGCATGCTTGTCCGCGCAACTCCTTCAGTAACTGTAATATCTCTCCCTTACTGTTTATGTCAGAAAGTCATTACTGGAAGCTGCTGACATTTTTGACACTCAATAGCATCAGAGCACATTAGGTGGTCCTTAGATAATTTTTAGGCAAAATTTGCTTGGATCGTGTGCTCAGGCCATTACAAGCAACAGACGTAATATCTCTGCGTGCAAAGGTTTATCAGTCAGTACGCTCATTTCTGTGGACTTTCCTATGTAATTCTATAGCTGAATGATTTTATCCGTGCGGTGCATAATGCGTAGTACTTAGGCTGTATGCTCAGGCAATGCCTGCTTTGTTTTTGGCTTTTGTGGAAGATCAATCTCTATTAGGAAATCTATTATCATCACTTATGTTTTACTACAATGAAATAAATAGGCAGCCGCAGTTATTTGGCCTAATAGCTCTTAGTTTGATTGCTAGAAGTAGGAAATCAATGCAGGGTGAAGGAAAGAAACATTTTTAATAACTTACACTTCAGATATGAGATCCCCAAGTTATTACAAATTATAAGGTTAAGACCTCTTGAAAGAATCCTGGCTAGTTAAATATTTAAAACTCCTGGGTGAGAACACATGCACTAATGAGCTTCAGGCTACTAAATACCAGAATCTAGGGGGAGACATCTTGTTTTATATTAGAAAGTATTAGTGAGTATAAACTGGCCATAAGAAGCGTTTAATTAAGAATTATATCAATATGGGGAAAGCGCAGAAAGAAACAGATTGCCAAATCTGTTCACCGCTGTGAAGAACTGAATTTATCCCTACAGAACGGGGAGCAAACGAAAGCTACGTGGATGAAACCAGTGCATTTGGGGCTCGTCTCCACTGCGACCAGCTCCGCAGTCTCAGAGGAGGCTGCCAGAAACCTCATGGGTTTGGAGCAGCCGACCTGTCCACGACGCTCTTCCTCACCTGCATCAGGCTGGGTCGCCTTGACTTTTGATGGCAAGGAGAGCATTTTCAATGTTGTGTTTTGAGCAGTTCTGCTAGTTTAATGACAGTGTTCTTGGGTGAAACCATCCATATTGCAAGCTCACATGCACCACCCAATTCCTCCACTCCAACCAAGGATAGGAAGAACTTCATAAATCTCTTTTTGCCCTTGCAATCTTTTAATTCAACAGTTAAGAATGGAAAAAAAACTCTTAATTGCACCTGGACTCATGGTGGCAAGAACAGAAATATTGAAACATAAATGTAAAGAGTGGAAAAGTAAACAGTAAAAATGGATGTGATGTGACTTAGGACCAAATAGTCTCAGGCCTTGCCACGCAGGCGTTGCAGGCGCCCGTTTGCTGCGTTGTGTGTGCACACATGTATTTTATCCACGGTGTRTCTGCTTGCAGGGAGCAGGGCATGCAATTGCTGAAAGGCTGGTGGAGCCGGGGCTCCCGCACGGAGGTTTGGGCGCTGTGCAAAGAGGCGGTCGGGGGTGTTTGTGTTTCAACGTGCTTGAAGCACTCGCTCATCTTTGCGGCTCCCCGTTACCTTATTCCTGGTGGGGTTCATCAGCTCGGCTGCCTGCAGACCTGCTTCGTAGGGCGGTTTGAGTAAAAGGCATTTCCCCCGCCTCGTCATGCCCTCTGCCTGCCCGAGAGGAGATCAGAAATCTCTTGTCCTAATTGATGATGCTAAATTACGGTACCGAAGCCCTAGCATCCCGCTCACGCCATACAAGTCTCCTGCTGCCTGGTCAGCATAGGTCTGTGATTCCATTTTTAAATCAAATTATGCTTGTGATAATATTGTCTTGAGCTTACAGTTGCTGACATGGATATTGACAAAGGCTTAGCCGGTATTTTAATAAGAAAACAAAATACGGGAAATACTCTAGAGTTTCCAGGTGGATCATTAACAAGGCGCCTTGGAGGGCTGAGACTGCCAGCCAGCACAGGGAATGCATCACAGTTCGTCATACAACTTAAACTTCTTTTGACATCTAGTTATGTCGAAATGTGACTGATCACCTAGGGGTCCAGGCTCCTGTGAGGGAAAAGTTCACTGACAGACAGCGAACGAAGCTGATCTTAAATGAGAATCAAGAGCAAGCAGCATTCCCGCGCCTGACAGTCTGCAGCTGCTACCTGGGTCTGCCTAACGAAGACGAGCCTGCTCTGCTGAACAGCGATATTAGCATCTGTATGCTTCTGTCTCATTATCACACATCTGCCCACCTTTATTCGAGTGACGCCGCCTCTGATCTGACAGCTCCGGCATTGTCAGCGAAGAGATATTATGGGAGCCGGGTACAGCAGCTTAGGGTGTTCGCTTTTATTTTCTAAAGGCTGTTGTACAGCTTGACAGTATAATGCCAGGGAGGTAAAGGAGATAATTAACATATTGGGCAGTTTCTAAACAAAGCGGAGACAGTTATGCTGGCAAAAGTGCTGCAGTGAGAGCAGCGCTGTTTGTGCTCGCCCAGCATCAAAGGCTCGCGAGAACTTCCCTCAAAACAGAGCGAGCGAGTGAGTCTGCCCTGTTCCCCAGCCTTGGAGGAGTTTGGGGGTGACGGGGGCAGTTGTGTTTTTGTTGGGGTTATTTTTACCCCATGGCACAAAGCGAGGTGCTTGCACGAGCATCGCGCTGCTCATATTTGGATGGAGAGTTAAGCCGTCTAAGCTGGAGATCATGTATGGGATATTCTGGAAATGCCAAAAAAACATGCGGAAGAGGTTTCATCGTTTGTCTGCTCAGTGCGAAATGGAAAGGCTTTTACAAAAAAAAAGGACTCTGAAGTCAGGGAAATAGGATTTTGAGCCCATAGTGGGGATGGACTGRGCTTTGATGATGAAGAAGGTCAAGTGGAGAAAAGCAATACTGAACAGTGTTGTTCCTTGCTTTGCCTTCAGTCTGCAGTGGATGCTGTTTGTGCTCCAGCAGCAGACCTGGTCGGCGACTTGGTCCACGGCTTCATGAACACTTCAAATGTGACTAGCTTCAGAAAACATAGCCTTAAAAAATGACCTTGCTTTTTCATACTATAGTTGGTGATGCTCTTCAGCATCCCTGAAAGCACTGGGTGTTTGAGTCCTGGCTTGGGTTTCCAATGGCCCAACAACCCCGATGCCGCTGCCTCTCAATAAGGCTTCAGGCCAAAGAACAGATCCTCAGCGGCTTGAAACGGGCTGCTCATTTCCAACCAAAACACTGTTTCCCGTTTCTGAAGCAATATGCAGACTCTACGTATATAATATCCTGCTACAAATTTATCCCTAAATCTCCAAGATGTTAAGGACCTTCCTCATCTCACTTGTGGCTTTCATTTTGCTGCTTTTTTCTTTGTTCTTGAGGGAGGCCAGGGTTTCCCAGAGCTGATGCTGAAAGGGCTGCTGTTTGGCACCAAAGTGGAGAAAGCCACGGTGACTTGGCCACCGAGGGTTAAGAGTAGCTTGCTTGGGTCCACTGCTGGCAGACCCATGCTCAGCAGCACCAAGTTAGAATGCGAAATAAGATAGTCATTAAAAAAGAAAGAAAAATAAAGGATGGACTCCGTTGTCATTCATTCTCAAAAGGCATTACGGACTGCCGACAYCATACAGAGAAAGAGGAGATGTTGACCTTTTTATTATAGACTTTTCTGTCCTGTCGCCCTGCTTTCAAAGGCGCCCGTCCCCCCCGCACCCCGGCGCCCGCGCGCGCCGGCCGCGCGCACCCGCGCTCTTCAGCTGTGCGTTATCTCAAATAATTACCCTGCGCTTCTGGCTGTCCCCAGTGACTGCTGCTGCTAAAAAAGCTACTCATTGTCGGTGAGTGAAGAGGGATTTCAGACCTGCTTCTTGTGGCCCAGCAACAGCTCTTAATTAACCACTCAGGTATTGAGCCGCCTCCTCGCCCGGCTCCCATCCATATGGCAGGAACACGTCCGCGGCCGTAATCACGGCGGGAAGCGCTGCCTCAAAAAGAAGGCAGAGCGCCCGCAAATTATTTTTAATGATTCTGCTCCGGCGTGTGGGGTTATGCGCCCGTGCAAGAAGGGAAGGGAAGGGGTCCTTGCCGTGCAATTCCAGGGATGACACCGGAGCATGGGGATGCCGATGGCAGCCCCGTATTCCTGCTGCGCCGCAGGCTTTGGGCTGCACCGGGGACCCCCACATCCCCCAGCAGCRCCGGGCTCCGCAGAACTCGGCGCCGCGTGCGCTTTTCCCCTCGCCCCCGSTTTGCCGGGAAAGCAAATAGCGCTCGGAGTTTATAAATCTAATTAAAAATGAAGTTGCATTTACATTTTAAAACCTTGCGTATAGCAGGCATACTGTGTCAAAAGATATTATGTATGATTTTACTTTGTGACAGAAACCATTACATTTAAAAATTCATTACAGCAAGGTTAGTTAGACACATGATGGATGCAGCTTTAATCCTGCCATATATTATTACAGTTAAAATGTAAATGATGAAAAATATTTTGTGCTTATCAGCATTTATGTGGAAATGTGTTTTACAGTGATATATGGTGTTATATTTCTATTATTATGATGAGAAAGAATGAAATACAAAAAGATGAAGTGTTTATTAAAACATGGTTACTTGTGATAAAATATTCTTGTTGTACATGACTTTAAACATATTTACCGAGGGCATTTGTCCAAAACAACTGTGAAATGTGTTTGCTATGCAAATCATTCTTTGTAATTTTTTTTCCCTCTGTTATTCTGACTATAGCTTTCTAATAGCCTAATGTAAAAGCCATGTAAATATATTTTTATTATTTTTCATTTCAGACATGAGCAGGCGGGGATGAGGGCTGGCTCTGTTTGCACACATGTGTCTATTCAGATGGAAGAAGGGATAAAAGGATACATAAAAGGATAGATAGAACTGACATAAAATTTATCACTGGAAGGATCCTTTTTGCTGTGTGTCTTTCGAGTTGCGAGGCACCAAAACCCACACGGACGGGGCTGGGGGTCCCCATCCCACCCAGCGAAGCAGCGTGTGCCGAGTTTGACTTAACACCTTGCTGAACTGAAGCCTTGAATGGCATCCAGCTTGTAAGAGAACTTCTGTGCCATGGGAGCAGCATCCTCCGCAAAGGGAGACCCGAGTGCTTCGCCTTTCCATAGGTGACATGAGCTTTTAATGCGCTGGTGCTTTGGAAGAGCCCTGCTGAGGCAATCCAGGCAGCAATTTCCCCTCCTTGGAAGGGATAACAAGTATGGAGTTGATTGGATAGTGCATGTTGCAAACCCTACTCGGGGCAAGTTGGTTTTCTTGGTTTGGTTTTTTTTTTTTTTTTTTTTTTTTAAGATTTTTACTTCAACGGTGTCCCTTCAAGAAGACTTTCTGGCACTGAGGGCCTTGTTTGCACAAGTAAAACCCAGTATAATCTTGTGCAGAACAATACAAAGGCAAGAAAAAGCTATTAAGTGACTTGCCCAGCATCCCGCAGGAAGTCTGTGGCAGAAAAGAAAATAAAAAGTTGAAGGCCCTGAAACCTGGGAATTTAACCACTTATGTATGTATTCCCGCATGTGCTCTGCCCACTGTGTTTCCAGCATCTTTCGAGTTTTCTCTGCTGGACCTGGCTGACAACCACATTATTCCAGTATTAATTGCAGAGCAGATGAGCCGCTACATCCCAGTGCTGCTCTTAACTTGCTGATACTTCCACAGAGCATCCTGTCCATATTTTCTAGAGAGCTGCTACAAACTTTTTTCTACTTTTTATGTTTATTTCTGAAAACAACAGATTACACAAAGAGATTATACATTTACCAGCTTTCTACTGTAATTTCCAGTTTACACTGCTGTACCTTCAGGAGTTTAAATTGTGTGAAACATGTTGCAGTGCAGCAGTCAGGCTGAGACTGCTTCCACTTCCATCAAATTGAGCCCATCCTTAGTAGCTCAAATGCAGTTATTCAAAAAATAAACAAGTAGCTCAGATTATTTTTTTGGGAGCATCAGGAGCACATGCACCACTCACTCTCTGACACCTTTCTTTTGACGCAAACAGAAGCAGGAGACCTGGTGCTTGCAGTTCACTAAAGTGGCTATTTCCTTATAACCTTCCTCTTGTAACAATGTTTACTCAGTTATCGGGGAAGAAATATCATTTGTCCATGCAGCAACAATTACCCAATTTGCTGTATAAATTATTACTTTTTTTCCCCCTCATCTAATGTTGATGACAGAAGCATTTAATAGACTTTCAGTTGCTCAGGCTTGAAAATTGGTTCCACATTCTTCCCCTTTCTTTTTCTAGTTTTCCTCCCTAGGGTGAGCGCAATGTGGTCTAAATACAATTTCCATTTCTCTCTTTTTCTTTTTTTTTTTAAACATCTGCTTGTATGAGGATGTTGTTGTGTACATTAGCGCTGTAAAGTTTAGCGCTCTTTGGGGCTACCTTTGGCTCGCAGCTTCCTTGTTCTTCGGGTTCTTCTGATAATATATCAGGAACCGTCGATATTTCCTATCTCAGCACTGCTCATAACTCCCGGGCTCAGCTGTCTGATGCTGTTTTCTTTAGGAAGTCCAAGGCGAGGGGGCCTGGTTGACCTGGCATCGGTCCTATTTATAAGAATAAAACCCCTTCCCTGTCCACCTTGGAAGGCTCTGTCGTGGTGGGGTCACATCCGCTCCGCTTAATAGTTATTGCGCCGGGGCCGGGACGTGGCCACGTAACCTTTATTGTCCTCTCCTACCCTTTTGTTTGAAGCAGAAAAGCTCCTCAGCGGATTTGCTTCAAAGCTAAGGTTAAAGGATCTGCAACTGTGCCTTCGCCGCATAATTCATCAGGAACAAAAAAACAGCTATCATCACATTCAGTGTATTTTTTTGCTGTATGTTTGTTTGTTTACATACATCTTGTATTTGCTTTTTAATTTTCGGGCTCCTGCTGTCACTGTTGAAATAAATGTCAGGCGGGCGTGTTGGCTTTGTATGGGAGGTAGTGTGTGGCTATAGGAAGCAATGATGTATGGAGCAGCCACCTCATTTCTAGCCTGCGAGCTATGTGCTCTTCTTGGATGTAATGCCATTTCTGTGCCTGCRGTGCTGGAGATGTCACAAAGTTATGATCTTGCCCTTCACGAGTCAACTCGGTTGCCTATGAGATGTATTTATTTTGTTCTTAAGTCTAAGACTATTTGCTGAAAGCGGGATTATCACTTTTTAGACCACCAACAGCTGCTGAAAAGCAGGGCATAAAAGTTTGTTTATGTCTTTAATAACCCACTTAATGACGGAGCAAGCACATTATTCATAATAAAATAGCCTGGCATAATCTGACTTCAGTGTGTGGTGTCAGGGAATTAAAAAACATCTGCTATGCCATAAAGCAGTGCTGTGTATACTGTGCACATTAAAAACATGTGTGTATTCGCATATGTATATTATATACATATATTTAAAATGTCTCAGTGGAATACTACTTTTTTCTTAATTACTTATAGAAAAGAGTGAAATGGTTAAACGATYATACTTTTTACTTTTAAATCTGAACTTTACGTAACATTTCTGCTTCTTGGCTAGTTACAACGGTGTGGGGCAGAATATATTTTATCAGAGTACATTTAAAGGCTTTCAACCCCCCATATTGGGGTCCAAAGTCTATTTTTAGCCTCCAAATAAGCGACCTAATTTTCTGAAGTACAAAGCGTTCACGGGTTCTTGCCTTGATGAGGATGTTGGTTGCTCAGCAACTCTGAAAATCAGGCCATTTTTTTTAAGGCACCTCAACACAGGTTTCCATTGACAGCAGTGGCATCCAGGTTTGCAGCTCCTATCAACGCGAACCYTCTGCATCCCCATCGTGCTTGGACACATGTCCTGCTCCACTCTGTTCAGCGGGTGGCCCAAAGAGCCACTCCAGCATCCAGCCTCTCTTTCCACGGGGATCCAGGAGCAAGCGGCACCGGGACGGGGCTGAGCGGCGTGGCACCCAGCTGGCAAGGCATGTAAACATCTCTTAAATCTGAGAGTGTGAGATGGAAGTGGMGCTACTTGCATCTTAAAATTAAATGCATGTTTTGCTAGATCAGGCCAGATGGTTTTACATGCTCAAAAGTGACATTTACAAGGTCACATAGGAAGTGTTTGACAGARCCAGGAACTGAAACCAGATCTCCCGAGTGCCAACCCAGTGCCTTAATTTTGCTCACATCCATTCTTATTTTTTTTCTTTGTGATGGCATGTTTCTCTTCAGTGCAAACAAGAAGGAAAAAATTAATCCAGTAAGGAGACAATTAGGTTGTTTTTTCCCTTCATTTAGAAGGGCTGGGAACTCAGTGCCACTGTGCAAAAGACTAGTACTTTCATCTTTTTGGCATGGCATGTACTTATAGACTTTTAATTATTTTTTCTATATTAAAAGAATGTAAGCAATCTGTTTTCATTTGTAGGTGGTCTGGCAAATAAAAAAATAAAGTTATAAATTAGTAAAACTTCTATGCACATTTATGTGAACTGGATGAACTCTCCCAGTATCTGAATGTTAATCTGCTGGAAAATAGCGGCTGGGGCACTGGAATAGCTCAACGTCATCCAGCGGGGCACACTGAAAGCAGCCCTCTCATTGACATTTTCCTCACAAATGCCAAAATAAACATGAGAAATTATTATGGGGGGAAAAAAAGAGCTACTGGGAAAGCAACTGTGATGTATTTAAGCCTGTTTCTTCAGATTCACCTTTCYCTTAGCTTTCACTAATGTATATGTTTTACTTAGTTTTACTCTCCTCACATATTATCTTGGATAYATTTGATTTAGTCTGTCTGTCTTTGCTAGTTCTGGTCCTGACATATACCTCTTCTTTCTGCAAGCTCCCTTCTGCCTTAGCTTTAATCTCTCTTTAGCCTGCCTGTCTTGTCCAACTGAAATCCAGGCCTCATCACCATGAGAAAATACTCCAGGTGAAATAAATGCTGATTTTTTCCTATGCTGATTTTTTTCCTTGTTTCTTGGACCAAGATCTTACCCTCTATATGAAAAGGGAGGAAGGAAAAACGTCACCAGCATTGCCCTCTACACCCACATGAGGGGGAACATTATTACCTCAACCCAGCTGGTTTGCCTCTTTGTTTTACCCGCTGTTGTATTTAAAGGACTTGAATGCATAAAGTCTGTATATCTGTGACCATTTTACTAAAYTGGAATAATTACAGCACATGAAAATGCTTAGGCTCACTATGGTCTCATTAGGAACTTTAAAGCTCCTSGTGGAAAGCTCTCTCGCTAAGTAGCAATAATACTTCCAAGTTAGGTTTAACAACACTGCATTCTGAACAAATACTTTTTCCCCCCTATCAGTAGAGTGGATGCAGACTCTGTTAAACAGAATATATCACTGGGGTCATTTCTTTTTCTCATTACTTTATTTACCTATATTAGAGTCTGCAAGGTACATCAGAACAAATGCACTAGGAATAAACYAAAGGTCCTGTCTAGCTAAGCTCTTGCTTTTCTCCAGTAGTAGGAGACACTTGGAAGCAATTTGAGAAATGGGCACATACATAGTCCTGCTTCCATAGTACAGCATCCTATCTTTCTCTATTCACCAGTTCTGAATAGCTGAACCAAAGTTGTTTTATCTTGGATTTTTATAGCCCTTTATAGCCCTATATATGTAGGGTATAAAGAACATCCTATAGCTTTGGATGTTCTTTATCCATTACATTGTGTACTTGCTTTTTAAGCCTGTATAAAYTTCTGGTATTCCCAACAATTTGGGGCACAGAATTCCAGTTTCAATATGTCCTTCGAACACGTAATACTTTTACTTGTTAYCCCTCCAGTCTTGGAATGGGGGAGGGAGGCAGTGGGGAGGGGAAGGAAAGAAAAGAGTAAATTCTTTTTCCTTAACACTTTTTTCCACAGTACCATTGTTTTTAAAAATCTGTGTTGTACTGAACTTTCATTCTCTGCACTTTCTTCACACTGGATAGATCACTGACTACTTAAATGTTACTCAGAAGCTGTCCAACAGCTGTAAAATATACCAAATTAAAATTTGGCAATTTTTCTAGTTTGCTAATTGACAATATTTGTTTCACAATAAAAAAGCCACACATTGCCTTTGATGATGCAGAATGCAAGTTAAGGAAATGGTGGTAAGCATGGAAATATAAAGAGCAGAGCAGAACTGAAGCCCCCTCACAAGGTAAGGGATTTGGGCTGACATGAAGTAGTTCTGGATTCCCSAGGCATCTACATAAACCCAGGGCAGAGGCTCTTGTTGGGTTGCAGGTAGCATGTTCCTCCCTCTTTGGTAGCCTGCACTGAGGGTGCTTTAAATATCAGATAGGGAAATTCTTAAGCATTAAACCAAGGTCTAAATCTGTCAGGCAGAAGATTGAATTGCAGACTTGAAAAACATTGGTACACTTAATTTTATGTAGTTTTAGCCAGCTGCTTTATTTGGGGGCTTTCTGGTTTGTGGCACTGGGGAAGCTGGAAAGCCAGTACCAGTGTAAGCACCTACCCTGGCTTATTACAGAGGGTAAACAGTCAATGTTATTAGTAGATGAGCAGGAAAGGTAGATCAATATAAAGAAATACTGCTCTCATTCACTATTCCCTTTGTCACTGCCAGACCTCAGAATTTTTCAGTTCATTGATGTCAGGAAGGATTTACTTGCCTGCCCAAGGAGCTGGTGCCAGATTATTCCCAGGCTGCTCAGATACCGATCAGCATGTAAGCTGTGTAAGAAAATAAAATTTAACATCACAGCAACTTAAAATACTGCTCAAGTTTATAACATCCACATTGGCATTAGGCAGCTTGGCAACAAAAGTGGCCAAAACACATGTCTCCTTTCACTGTAATGCGTACTGAATATATCGGGTTGGACAGAGGGGTCTAATGTTTCCATTAGCTGGATGAGCACCTAGTCCRAGCCTAGTCTGTTAAGGCTTCTGGGAACATTTTATTCACTGGGACAGCTCAGGGGTTAAGCTCTGCTTCGCGTAYTCACTTCCCCACAGACATGGCAGGATTTTGTTATCCTCACTAGCGGTACCAAGATGCCAGCCCTGCCCTCACGAGCTCATTGAGGGGCTCCTCAATGGAAGCCATCGTCCACCTTGCAGGTGATGCCAAAGCCCTCTGACACAGTGCATGCTCCCGGCCTGAAGCACTCTGAGGCCTGGGCAGCTGCTGCAATGTGGGTCAGGCACTGCCTTTGAGTCRTGTGGCAGGGAGAAACACATGAGGTCTCCGTAGAGAAGAGTTGGGAAGAGCTGATGCTCTCTTCCTAGAGAAGGGTRGCTTCATGTGTTGCTTCATGTGTGTGCACTGGTCGGCCTTGACAGTGGATTGGCAGCACCAGGATGTGACAAACCTGACAGGGGAATTACCATTTGTGACCATGAAGAAAATACTCTTCTGGACAACACCCATAAACTCAGCTCTGGAAATACGGATGTGAAATGCAGCTGTGACCCCAAGGAATGGCCATAGGGCCACCAGTGCACCAAGCAGGCTGTGAAGCAGCAAGATGAGACCATCTGGAAGGGCAATGTTGGGCAGTTCCTCATGGCTGTGTCTCAGCGAGGACCTGCTGAAGGCTGTGAGATGGAGCCATGACATGGTGGCTCCACAGTCTGGTGACATGGCAGCTCCACAGGGCCCAGAGTAGGGACACCTTGGACACCCGCCCCGTGGAGAACTTGGCTTCAGGCTGTTGAAGGGATTCAGGCTACTGGGATCGGCTGCACATGGTCCCTGCAGTCTCGCGGCCCACGTAACGGCCTGTATGCCACCACTGCCGCTCCTTGTGTGGTCCTGGGAAGGCAGCCTCATGATGGCTGCCGGTAATGAGCAAAACTGGTGTGTTTTTGTTTGGTTTCCTTCTAAATAAACGTGCTGCTCTTAATCGGGCAGGCCGGAGTCCGGCCCCGACAGTGTGGTGAGTAATGAGGTGCAGAGGCCGCGGGGCTGCGGCGTGGGGAGGTCGGCGCGGGAGGCTGCCCTGGCTCTGATCTCGACGTAAGTGGGA
>NW_020455469.1:193513-216013 GCF_003342845.1 Nothoprocta perdicaria | reverse complement strand
TCAAGCTTTCAAGCCCACTCTTAGTGGATGTTTTCCCTGAAAAGCAYCGTGGCACCGTGGCCCTTTTCATGGAGCCTTCAAGTGGGATTTCTTCCATTCCTCTCAGATGAGTAAAAAAGGCCACCCATAACACCAGCAACAGTAGTCAATCAGTTGCCTTTAGCAGTTTTGCCATCAGTGCCAGGATTTGGACTACACTTCTTCAGGAATACGTAGCATTCCTTGCTAGATAAAGCACTCATGATTATCAAAAAGGAGGGCAATAGGCAAAAAATAAAAATAAGACACTCTTCCTTTACATCTTCCCTGGTGTCCTTGCAGAAATTAGCTGGGCTGCTAAGGGTTAATTCTGATACTGAATTGACACAATCTGGTTCATTTTTGCCATCTTATTAGGTTAAATAAATAGCAACTTCTTGCAATATCCATCCATAACGATAAGCAATTCTCACTATAATGGGTAGCTAATATATAAATTCAGCCCACATCAGTTTTGTGTCAACTAGCAAAAACAGAAACAATGGAAACTAGACAGTCATGGCTCTGCATAGGTCAACAACCAAGGTTATCTGTATTCAATTACTGGTATCTGCAAACTTGCATACTGTCAGCTGATCATAGACTAAATGAAAACTTATCATGCACAGAGGCAGCAAATACATTTATTTGAGGCAGGCATCATATTAGTTCACTAGTTTGACTGTGGTTAAGGAAAAAAAAAAAGGGGTTATCAGTCTTTGGGGAAATTCTTTCAAATATAACCTGCAGCAAATATCTAAAATTGGGATTATCTATGTTATAAATCTTTGTTCCAAAGTAGCAAAGGAGCAGAAATTCCTCCGGAGTCCTCAAAGACAATAAATTATATTATTTAACAATAGATAAACTTAGGGCACCTTTCCTGTGCTGCAGCCCTATTGTGAATTAAGTTTTAATCTGCTTCGCCCCAACATCTGCTGTGTGGAACCAGAGTGCCGGCTGCGTTGGACACCGACAATAATTTGTTTGTTAACTGCTTCTCCGGAACAATATATCATTTCAGAAAACAAAGCCTACTAACACAACGCGTATTTATCTGTTTCCTCTATCTGTGTTCCTTTTTCCATAAGCACAAGTTCAGGCTTTTGAACTGTTTTCCTAGTGATAATTTGTGATGCTGTTAGATTCATAACCCTGGAAAAATAGCATTTTTTAAGCATTTTTTTTCATCTTTGACTAACAGATGTTCTGTTCCAAACCTGAAAGCCCTCATGAGCTACGTACCAGCGAATTAAAATTGTTAACGCCCCCATAGAAGGAAAATGTCAACAAATATTTGCTATCGCTGGACTATTTGGAAACAAAGCCACTTGCTTCATAGAACTTCAAATAATTAATCTTTCTGTACAGCTTGTCCAGCAGTCTATTTAATTAGAAATTCAACATTTTCTTTCTTTTCTGAAAGGAAATGAAAAGCAGCTTCACAGTAACAAAAAAAAAAAAAAAAAAAAAATACGTAGAAGCCTGTGGGCAACCCATAGTTGCTGTTTTATAGAGGTAAAGTAGCACATGAGCTGGTTTGGTGATACAAAGCTGGCCACAAACACAAGCAAAGTCCCAGCTCCAGCATTTTAAAGCAATGTGGCGATCGAGGAACTAAACATCTGGAATTGTGATGCAGACAAATGCCCCAACATCTGTCTGCTAATGAGCTCTATCTGCCCCTATGGATCACCTCTGCTGGCCAAATGGCTGTGCTGAAACTACATTTACCTACAAATCCCCTCCTCTAGTGAGAAATGATGTCTCATATTTCCCTTTAGTATTTTTAATAGTCAGGCTCATTCCTCTCTTCTGAGGGCTAACGTGCCTTTCTTTATTCATAGATGCTTGTAAAAGCAAATCAGAACTATCCTTAACAGCACATCCAGACAGTTCAGCTACAAGCTCGAAACCATCCTTACAATGTCCTTCTATTCTATTCTATTCTATTCTATTCTATTCTATTCTATTCTATTCTATTCTATTCTATTCTATTCTATCCTATCCTATCCTATCCTATCCTATCCTATCCTATCCTATCCTATCTAAGTTCTTGCATCACCCCTCATTTTATCACTGTAGGGACCTGAATTCCTTATAGTGGTATACTAAAGACAAGGATTAATGCCTAACACATGTTGTGATGATTTGGGGAATCAGTCCCCGAATGGCTGAAATAAACTCCATCTTACAGTGTGGACTGCACACGGGATGGAGTTTCCTTGCTGTCTCTGAGGTCTTCTCTCCTTTCATTGGTGTGATAAGCACAGGAGACGCAGGATGCATCCTTTTATCTAGCAGTGGAGCATCAYTAAAATGGGAAAAATGGGCCACGCAAACGAGACGAAGCGACGGCTGCCACCCAAGGCAAAGGGAATTTTCCAAGCCTGAACCCTGCACATCTGAGCAGCTGTTTTGTGGAGTCAGTACATGAACTGATGAAGCTGGTGAGGGGCATCTGAGATCTTAGCATAACAGGAGAGCTTGAGACTCCAGAGAGGCTCCATATTCCTGATAAGTCGTATGCAGGAATGCGGGGCTAGCAGAATTGTGACCTACTTAGTGGAGTCTGACTTAAGCCCCAAATAATGCTCTTGCTCAAGCATGAATTGCAAGCAGCTGAGGAAAGATGAGCTTTTGCACTTGTGCTCCAGCCAAGTTTGCCCACATCTAATGAGGAACAGCCCCATTTGGTGCCACCTTGCATTCCTGGGGCACCGAGCGGACGGAAAAGCTGAGCAGGCTCTGGGTCCTGACGCAATTCACGTCCTCCACCAGGAGCAGATCCCCAGAGCTTCAGAGTCTGCAGTTCAGGAGCAGAGGATGGAGCAGTGGCCACAAGAAGCCACCTTGCAACAGGAGCTGGAGGGCAGGGACCAGACTAGGTAGCAGCCACACTCCATCGGACCCCCTCTAAACCTTGTACCCCCTTGTACGCTAAGCACAGGCACAAGACCCTCATGTCTCTGGACTTTTGCAGAGGCAAAGGAAAGCATGAGGGCAAGGATCACATCATAGACATTGCAATGTCTGGGCACATGCCTCGGATGTTGAGCTCTTTGGGCCAACGTCCTACTGGAGGTAAAAGCAAGCTCCAATTGAAAGATGCTGTGAGCCAGGACAAAAATGTGATTTTGAGGCTTGCAAACATGGTACTGCCGTGGGATTTAAAAGGGGGAAAAAAATAGCCCTCTGAGAAAGGGGATGCAATTGATGGGAGAAACAGCAAAACAGGCAGACAGGACGTATCCTCCCGGGATACTTCAGCCAGATCGGTTGAGATGTCTCTGGATGTGAGGCATCAAGAAGACATCCCCTCAGCAGAGCTTCCCTCCTTGACTTGCAAGGTCAGGGCTGCCTTAAACCTGCTGCTTGAACTGACTGCAGGGAAGCAGGAGCCGCAGCAGGGCAGCAGTTTGGTCACTGCGTTAGGACACTCTCCTAACAGCAGAGAGGAGAGTGATAAAAATACACTGGCAGCCCGCTGATAAAAATACATGTATATTTGGGATGTGCAAATTACAAAGAATTACCTACATTACAGGTCCTATTCTCTGGATAAATACAGGATTTACTCGTTTATGAGCACTGCTAAATACAAAATTATTTCAAAAAAAGCTTGGAAAATCTTTCCATTTCCATTTTCCCCTTTGAGACTTGCACTTTCTTGAAAGTTTAATGCCTGGTGCTGCAGGTTTTATGGCCACGGCTGTGACTCCAGAAGCTGTTAGTGCATTTAGGGAAACAGTAACTTGAGTTTAAATACCAGCCAGAAGGTTTGATTATAAACATGCTGTCCAGCTGTACGTCGCACACGTCCAAGCMCGGCTGCTGGCTCGCGTCCCCAGCCTTGCAAGTTCAAGCAGTGGTTGCAGTGCAACCAGTGGGTTCCTAGTTGCTCCCTGACACCCTTAATTTTCTGCTCCTGTTCCTGTGCCRTCACTCCTCCTTCAGTGGGTATTACCCAGACCTTCACCTGTTCATCAAACTTCAAAGTCTAGTTTTAAATTCAAATTTTGACATAATCATATGCCAGCAGAAGGCACCATGTCCTGGACAACCAGTGCGGCTGTGATAAAAGATAAACCTTCAGTTCCTCAACAGGCAGAGCCCTGAGTGCACCAGAGGAGCAGGCAGCTACAGCTGGCATCTCCTAGGGCTTCACAGAGCTGCAGCTCGGGTTTTAGCCATCCCACTTGATCTATAAAAGCATAAATGGCTGTCGGTATCAGTTAATATTAGAAATGGCAAGGGGAAAGCAGGAATTTAAAGGAGGCTGCAGAAGCGAGGAATACTGCAAAGGATACTTGAACCCTACGTGGTTTTGTTTAGCAGGAAAAGTGTTTTCTACATAAAAGGCCCCACATTCAAAGACACCGCTTTAACTCAGCCACAACAGCATTGAAAAATCCATACCGRGTAAAAGGAAAAGTAGGAGAGGCGGCTGTTGTCTGAAAAGAGTTTCTGGAAAAAATCAAGGTTCTCTTGAGGCATGTAGAAAAATTCCAGGATCCTTTATTGTTGTTATTATTATTATTTTTATCCTTGATCTTTTGGAAAGTGGGGAAGGAGCACATGCAGTTTTAAAGAAAGAAGGCAGGACATCTGCAGCCCTTAAAAAGCAAGGCACAAAGGCTGCGAGGCTCTGCTTACAGCTTTTTTAATTATCTTCCTTAAGTTTCCCAAATAAAAACACATCACATTGAGCCTCACCCAATAAAACTATGTGGGCAAATACAATACCCATTGTCTAATCAATATCATATTGCTCATGGCTTTGGCTGGGTCAATAGCTGAGATCACGAGCTCCTGAG
Source organism: Nothoprocta perdicaria (assembly GCF_003342845.1). Taxonomy (NCBI): domain Eukaryota; kingdom Metazoa; phylum Chordata; class Aves; order Tinamiformes; family Tinamidae; genus Nothoprocta; species Nothoprocta perdicaria. The sequence continues at coordinate 211,178 of NW_020455469.1, read as the reverse complement.
TTGCACCTAGGCATGCCAATATCTGCTTAATGTTGGACAAAACTACATTTGTCATTCCCGGTAACGGAGAGTCCTTTAATCTCAGGGATAATCCACAGAAAGTGAAACAGAGTTTGAACTAAGCTAATATGAACTGCGAGGCTGGCAAAGGTTTTCAGGGCACAAGTTTAGCTTAAATAGGAACCTCTGTGGTTTAAATAAAACCCCCTGGTCCTCAAGGGGATGCAGCCGTCCAGCCCCGCTGCTCCTTTAGGCAACACCCACAAAGACCAGAAATTGAAAAAAAAAAAAAAATCATCTGTTTCCTTATATTTTTATAATTTTTTTATACTCCTGGCATTATAGGAGCTGTAGCATTTTGTCTTTTAGGGAAGCGCATGCAGTAATGATAGCCCTTAACCATAACTACCAGAGAAGCACGGGACACCTCGTTGTTCCCAACCCGCCGTCCTTCCAAGCTCTCCTGCACATGGCAACAAAACCACACGCTTCAGTGCAAGAAGTATGCAACAATAAATTATCTTCATTGGAAACACATTGCAAACAAAATGCAAATGGGCAAGAAAGTGCTTGTTCTCAAAGGCCTGTCTTGAGAGTTCCTCTACACAGATTATAAACAGTCGATAACTATCCTGATTTTCAGGCTAACCGTCTTTATGTCAGATCCCAAGACTAGGCTCCGGGGATTTCAAAATGTATCATGAAATAAAAACAGCTGCAAGGGAAACTCATATGACTAGGATAGGTGCCATGTAGCAATTAACAGCCAGAAGTTTTGATCTGGAAAATCACATTTATTTTAATTGCTCCACTGTTGTGTTCATAAAGAATTTGGCTCATTTTACTATTTTCCTTATTAGATATACTATTTAACTTCGGAACAATGTAGTCATTAGTTCCATTGTTCCAGGTTTTTCATCGCACTGAAATGAATGACAGAGACAAGTTCTGCAAGGAATATTGTTTATAAATATTTATCATAGTCTTAACAGATATTTGTGTAATCCGAATTTTTCCTAGCACAGAATCCGCCTGCTCTTTAATCCGTGGGATGATGACTGGCAGATTCATTAACCTGAGAGTTCAAGAAGCCATTTCAAGTGGGCTACCTCGAATCAAAAGGAAAGAGCAAGAGCGTAGGGTCCTCCTTTTCCTTTGGAAATTGGAAGTGAAAGATCCAATTCTCTTGGTTTCCCTTTAAGCAATCTGCTTAAAGAAGACATACGTGTCCGATTGCCTTCACGTCCGTCATTACTTTTTTGAATCATCAAAAATAGATATGGATAAAGCCCTGCCTTGAGGAGCAGAGCCTAGGTGGTGGCACGCGTGGAGCTGGTCCTGGAGGATCTCCATCACGGAGCGTGGCCAACAGCAGAGCTCCGCGCGCGCAAAAACAAACACGACTTGCTGAGCATGGGGGCACCTCAGAGAGGCAAGAGCTTGGATTCTACCTTCCGAGCTATAAAATATGCATAGGCCCTTCTGCTGGAAATGAATATACTTAATTGAAAGGAATCAGGAGGTGAGGAATGAAATTTGGCAGTTCAGCTCTGCTCCACCACTTAGCGCTTGTTGTGGGACCCCAGCGAAAGGGAGCTATCACTGCGGGCATAATTTACTTGATTTTAAGGATCTGTATGRATTCTGGCGACATACCAAGTAGCCATTAGCAAGGAGGAGCGTTTCCCGATGCTCATTTGTTTTCCATGTGTGAATTTTCACTCTTCCAAACTTCCTTTAGAAAAAAAAAAAAAGTATTTATTTCTTCATCGATTCCATGTGGAAAACACAACAAAAAAATGCAGATAATAAATTATTCAAGAAACACAACAGTTTTTTTTTTTTTTWAATGGAAAAATACTAGTGTTGGAATCAAACTGTCAGTTTGCTTTGATTTTGATATTTTAAGTTAAGTGTTATAAAATGATATGCCTGTTCACATGCTCAAGGATAGTCTTTCTGGGCAAATTATCCTAAATAGGGTAACCCAATAGCAAAGCAGGCAGGCTTTTAATGCTATTACTATTAGGAAAATACCATTAATATAAGACATCTGCAGGATGCTATTACATCAGGAGGCTGCATTTATTTAGTCAATATGCAGGAACAGTCCTACGGATCAGAGCAGAGATGCTGGGTCTTTAACACATGTAACTTGGCTTAAGTCTTGAGGTCAAAATCTGCTAATGCAATTTTCTGTATAAGACCAAGAATTTTAAATCCATGTGGTTTTAATGACACATTCCAAGATTTTGGGGGGAGCTGTTGATTTGTTTTCTTTTTCTTTTAATTTGTCCTACTCAAATTAAATGTGAACTTCTTTGAAATGCATTATGTGTCAGACACTGAAACCAATTTGTGAAGTAAGACGAACTTAATATATATATATCTTTCCATTTATTTTCCTGAAAAGTTTGATTTTGGTTAAGTTATGTTTCAAATTAAAAAGATCATTACTGGTAATTTGCATTTACTTATTGAAGCATTACATAATAAACCAAAACCATGTGTCAAAATGCAACGCTCATAAAATAAGGGTACTGAGATAAAGGGGCTTCAGAGATTTAAAAATCAATGGGATGCTAAAATAAGACATCTAAAAAGGGTGCCTGCCTTTAAAAAGAGAGTGTTTCCGTTTCAAACAATTAATATGTTTTGGTTTCTTCATTTTTGTGGCCTCRGAGCACAGCTTATATCTAAAGCACTATGTTGAACATGCATATTTTGGCCCCAGCTCTTGTTTGTGTCTATTTAACAGCTCCTCGCAGCTGTCTCTACTTTAAACGCATTGGGATACGATTTCACTGCAAACTTTGGTCAACACCAAACACTAACATTATTTTAGATGGGGCTGGCAGGGCCGGGCTGGCAGCTGGAGCGGGGGGTCCCCAGGGCTTTCCAGCACCGCAGACACCAGCAAGGGAGCGGGGATACCGCGGCGAGAAGCTGCCGGGACCTGGTGGCATCCAGGATCTCACTGTGCTTCTTGGCAGGGAGGACCTGCTGATGCTCTTCSAGGGGAGGGAAGGATTTCAACATTAAAAGCTGAAAAATGGGTCGCAAATGACTAGCAGGTGCTAGGTGTTAGCGCACAACTGAAAACTGCTCTCAGAGGAGCTGCAAAGCAGTGGTGCTTGAGTAGGACAAAAGCACCCTAGAAGAAGCAGGTGATGAAGACCAGACCAGTCTTTTGCCGAGCTTTACAGAGGCTAATCCTTTGAGTGGGTCTTATTTTCTTAGGTGCACTACACTCAGTTGGTTGCTCAGCAAGGGCACCACGATGCTATAGCAATGCTAGAGACCTTGGACATCTCTTCCTCAGTATGGTGGTGAGCTACATCCTTATCAGAGCACATGAGCTAGMTCCTTATCAGAGCACACTCAGGGACAATCCTGGTTGATCATCCATGGGACCGAAACTCAGCAACCATTARCATGACGTTAGGTGAGGCCTTGTGCATCTCGTATTAAAATACCTAGGCCATGGTTCCCTTGAAATAGTGAGCTGCCTGCAGACCAGGCCAGTAGCAATTCCCACTGCAGSACTCCAGCTTGAGCCTTCTTTTACTGGGCTTTCCATAACATCAGTTTGAGGGAATGCAGGCACTCCAGTCCACGCAAAATTACATTATATTGGAGCTAATTGTCCTCCAAAGAGCAGTCAGTCAGGAGAAGAGTATCTCAGGCCACATAACACATAATGAGAAGGCAGGAGGGGAAGCAGMTGAATTGCAAGCTGCTGATAAAAGAGGGTGACCACTCCATCCCTCTCAGCTCTCTCATAAGGGCATCTCTCATTTTACTCTTTATATTCATCCATCCTATTATGTTTCTKTTTAGTGCTGCTATCAGAAAAGCTGGATAATGGAGATGGGTTAAAAAAATGTCATTTATATTGTGTGGGCTTTATGCTCAGGCCACTTGACCTGACTTCAGCCACCTGTACCAGCTATRTGTAGTCACCCGTGCTCTTAATCCCAGAGATTGGTTTAAAAATTCTCCCAGCGTCCTTTCCTATATATGTGTATACATATACATATCTAATGCCACATGCCACATATAGGTATGGGGTGGAGGTAATCAGTACAATGGGTGACACTGTGTATGTATGTGTATAAATCTATGTATGTGTGTATATGTATATACATATATGTTTAATATGTGTGTGCATACATTTATATATATATATACACACGTGTGTGTGTATATATATATATACACACACACACACATATATAAACACATATATATCGGTATACACAAATATATGTTCACACACACATWTATAATATTATATTACCTATACCTCTACATATACCTAAGGTGAGATGAGCAGGAAGGCTAATGTGTCATCCCAGCATCTGAGGACAGTCATCTTTCTCAAGGGGGGGAAGAGGCTCCTTGGGCATGAGCTAGCAGGACTCACTGCTCCTGGCAGCGTTTAAACTAGATGTGTATGATGTACATATCTATGTATGTGTACGTACTTATACAAATGTATATATGTAGACACATGTRCTTGTCTCTATACATATGTGTACCTACGTATATAGCTATAAATGTGTGTGTGTGTATATATGTGTGCACACATACCCTCCCATACATGTGTCCACATATTGTTACAAATATCACAGAATAGGTGAAGTTGGAGGCTAACGCCCTAGCTATATGTGTGTGTGCATATGTATAGAGATATACATATAAATTTACATATATAGATATGTATAGGTATATCTTAACATATATATATATGTTATAGAGAGAGAGCTATATACACAGGTACACATATGGATATAGATAGGTTCATATGTACAGATATGTACATTACAAACATGTGTAACTATGTAAATATCTACATGTATCAATATATGTGTATATGTACACACATATACACATATGAATATGGGGATGCATATATATATCAATATCAATATATATCACACATGTGAATAATATACATTGATATATACAAATCAATGTACATATACACACATATGCATACATATAGACATATATGTGTATATATATACACACACATATACACAGGGAGTGGATGTACATTTGTACATATCTTTGTACCTGTACGTGTGTGTGTATACATATGCATGTAGATTATACACCTATAAATATAAACATATGTATACTATATATATAACTATATGTGTACATACGTATACAAATGTATATATGTATACTCATGAACCTATCTCTCTACATATATGTGTGTGTTTGTGTGGGTGTGTTCGTACAGTTGTACATATCTGTGTACCTGTATATGTATATGTGTGTGTGTAGATATGCACACATATAATCATACATACACATATACTGTATATATCAATATAGGTGTACATACTTATACAAATGTATATATGTATACACATGTACCTATATACATATATGTAGCTATATATATATAGCTATACATATATATATATATATATAGCTATATACACACACACATATATAGCGACACACACACACACACACACACACACACACACACACACACACACACATATAAAACTATGCACAGTCCTCCCTAGACATGTGTCCAAATATTGTTACAAATATCACAGAATAGGTGAGGTTGGAGGCCCACCCAATAGCTATATGTGTATGTATGTCTATATATATATATACACACACAGATATACATATATAGGTATATATGTGTAGATATATCTTAACATATATATGATACATGTTATGATATATATGTGCATTGATATATGCATATCAATGTATATATACAGACATGTATACAATGTATATATGTATGTATATATACAATGTATATATGTGTATATGTGTATATGTGTATGTATATATACAATGTATACAATATCAATGTGTATATATATCAATGTATATATACATATATGTGTATACATATACACACATAAAAACACATGTGTTACGCATACATATATGTGTACCTGTGCATATAGCTATACACATGTTAACATACACACACACACACACACACAATTATACCTATATATAGGTATATCTCTATACATATATATAAACACACACACACACACACACACACACACACACACACAGAGCTATTGAGTCGGCCTCCAGCCTCACATATTCTTTGATATTTGTAACAATACGTGGACACATATATATATATATATGTATACACACATATATGGAAGTGTGTGTGCATATTTGAAATATAGAGGGGTGTTTGTGCGTATTTGAAACATAGAGGGTGTGTTTGTGTGTGGATTTACATTTGTACATATCTAAGCACCTGTGTGTGTGTGTGTGTGTGTGTGTGTGTGTGTGTGTGTGTGTGTATATGTGTGTGAATATATATATGTATATATGTATATGTATATATACAGATATACATGTATACGTGTATATGTATATACGTGTGTGTGTATATATACACACCCCAATATATATGTGTATATCCATATACAACTGCATATGTACACACACATACCTATCTCTATACATATGTGTACCTACATATACAGCCATACATATTGGGTCGGTGTCATCCCCAAACCCTTGGGGGTTCCGGCATCAGGCACCCTTCTTTTAAACCAGATTCACCCAAGGGGTCGGGGCGGTGGCATCAGGGCAGCGGGTGCCAAGGCAGCGGGTGGCACAACCTGCCCCTCACCCCAGCAAAGGCTGCCGGAGCCTGGAGAGGGACCCCAGCCAAACAGGAGAGCTACTGAGGCCACACAGTGCAGGTACAGCTGCCATACATAGAGAGAGAGAGACGTATAGGGAGCCCCACTCAAATGCCCCTCTCTACACACACACAGGGGCACATATACACATGTACACACACATGCATGTACACATGTAAATAATACACATTGATATATATAAATATATGCATATCCATGTACATAGCCGTGTACCTGTGTGCGTGTACATATATAGATATATATGCATTGATACATATATTTACATAGGTACACAAATGTATAATGTACATAGCTATACATGTGTACATATGCACCTATCTATATACACATGTGTACTTTTGTGTGTATATATCTCGTAACATTTATATATTTTTATATATCTACCTATANTGTGTGTGTGCATATGTATAGAGATATACATATAAATTTACATATATAGATATGTATAGGTATATCTTAACATATATATATGTTATAGAGAGAGAGCTATATACACAGGTACACATATGGATATAGATAGGTTCATATGTACAGATATGTACATTACAAACATGTGTAACTATGTAAATATCTACATGTATCAATATATGTGTATATGTACACACATATACACATATGAATATGGGGATGCATATATATATCAATATCAATATATATCACACATGTGAATAATATACATTGATATATACAAATCAATGTACATATACACACATATGCATACATATAGACATATATGTGTATATATATACACACACATATACACAGGGAGTGGATGTACATTTGTACATATCTTTGTACCTGTACGTGTGTGTGTGTATACATATGCATGTAGATTATACACCTATAAATATAAACATATGTATACTATATATATAACTATATGTGTACATACGTATACAAATGTATATATGTATACTCATGAACCTATCTCTCTACATATATGTGTGTGTTTGTGTGGGTGTGTTCGTACAGTTGTACATATCTGTGTACCTGTATATGTATATGTGTGTGTGTAGATATGCACACATATAATCATACATACACATATACTGTATATATCAATATAGGTGTACATACTTATACAAATGTATATATGTATACACATGTACCTATATACATATATGTAGCTATATATATATAGCTATACATATATATATATATATATAGCTATATACACACACACATATATAGCGACACACACACACACACACACACACACACACACACACACACACACACATATAAAACTATGCACAGTCCTCCCTAGACATGTGTCCAAATATTGTTACAAATATCACAGAATAGGTGAGGTTGGAGGCCCACCCAATAGCTATATGTGTATGTATGTCTATATATATATATACACACACAGATATACATATATAGGTATATATGTGTAGATATATCTTAACATATATATGATACATGTTATGATATATATGTGCATTGATATATGCATATCAATGTATATATACAGACATGTATACAATGTATATATGTATGTATATATACAATGTATATATGTGTATATGTGTATATGTGTATGTATATATACAATGTATACAATATCAATGTGTATATATATCAATGTATATATACATATATGTGTATACATATACACACATAAAAACACATGTGTTACGCATACATATATGTGTACCTGTGCATATAGCTATACACATGTTAACATACACACACACACACACACACAATTATACCTATATATAGGTATATCTCTATACATATATATAAACACACACACACACACACACACACACACACACACACAGAGCTATTGAGTCGGCCTCCAGCCTCACATATTCTTTGATATTTGTAACAATACGTGGACACATATATATATATATATGTATACACACATATATGGAAGTGTGTGTGCATATTTGAAATATAGAGGGGTGTTTGTGCGTATTTGAAACATAGAGGGTGTGTTTGTGTGTGGATTTACATTTGTACATATCTAAGCACCTGTGTGTGTGTGTGTGTGTGTGTGTGTGTGTGTGTGTGTGTGTGTATATGTGTGTGAATATATATATGTATATATGTATATGTATATATACAGATATACATGTATACGTGTATATGTATATACGTGTGTGTGTATATATACACACCCCAATATATATGTGTATATCCATATACAACTGCATATGTACACACACATACCTATCTCTATACATATGTGTACCTACATATACAGCCATACATATTGGGTCGGTGTCATCCCCAAACCCTTGGGGGTTCCGGCATCAGGCACCCTTCTTTTAAACCAGATTCACCCAAGGGGTCGGGGCGGTGGCATCAGGGCAGCGGGTGCCAAGGCAGCGGGTGGCACAACCTGCCCCTCACCCCAGCAAAGGCTGCCGGAGCCTGGAGAGGGACCCCAGCCAAACAGGAGAGCTACTGAGGCCACACAGTGCAGGTACAGCTGCCATACATAGAGAGAGAGAGACGTATAGGGAGCCCCACTCAAATGCCCCTCTCTACACACACACAGGGGCACATATACACATGTACACACACATGCATGTACACATGTAAATAATACACATTGATATATATAAATATATGCATATCCATGTACATAGCCGTGTACCTGTGTGCGTGTACATATATAGATATATATGCATTGATACATATATTTACATAGGTACACAAATGTATAATGTACATAGCTATACATGTGTACATATGCACCTATCTATATACACATGTGTACTTTTGTGTGTATATATCTCGTAACATTTATATATTTTTATATATCTACCTATACATGTGTGTGTGTGTGTGTGTGTGTGTGTGTATATATATATATATGCACATATATAAATATATATAGGTATATCTCTATACATATATATTTACACACACACACATACACACACACACATAGCTATTGRGTCGGCCTCCAACCTCACCTATTTTGTGATATTTGTAACAATATATGGACACATATAGGAGTGTGTGTGCAGATTTTATATATAGGGGTATGTTTTTGTGTGTGGAGGCRAATTTGTACATATCTATCTACCTGTACATGTATATATATACGCACACGAGTATATATGTGTATATACATATTCAAATGTATATATGTATACACATGAACCTATCTCTATACATACGTGTACCTACATAATATAGCCATACATATACATACTGGCATGGTGTCAGCCCCAGCAAARGCTGCCTGGAGCCTGGAGAGGGACCCCAGCAAAACCGGAGAGCTACTAAGGAGAGCAGGAGAGCGACTTCGTCACGTGTGTACCTTTGTATATAGCGATATATATCTTCACATTTATGTTTATATATATCTACACACACAYATATATATATATATRTRTATAYMYMTATATAYAYATATMTSYRYATAKRSGCRCRCACACACACACACACACACACATATAGCTATTGGGTCAACCTCCAACCTCACCTATTCTGTGATACATATAGATATGTGGACACATATATAGGAGTGTGTGTGCCCATCATATAACATAAAATATAGATTGATATATGATTGTATAGCTATCAATGGACATATAAACACATATATAGATATATATGTATGATATATCTATATCGATATCGATATAGATATATGTATGTAGATATATGTGTGTATACATACATATACACACGTAGATGTGTGTATGTACATACATCTATGTGTGTACCTGTGCATATAGTTATATATATCCTATATATATGTTTACATATATATATATATACACAAACTACACACACACACACACACACACACCCTACATATATACCCCTAAATATAGCTATATCGCTATACATATATACAAATACACACATATATATGTTTACACATATATGTGTAGACACACACACATATATACACACACGTCCTCCAACCTCACCTATTCTGTGATATTCGTAACAATATGTGGACATATATATAGGAGTGTGTGCAGATTTTATATTTAGACACGTGTGTGTTTATGTTTGGTTGTATAGAAATATACATGTATAGAGAGGTGTATATAGGTATATATGTATAGCTATATAAAAACATATATATGACATATGATATGTACATTGATATACATATACACATATATACATATACATATGTGTATACATCTATATACACATATGTGTGTATATGTGTGTGCAACTGTGTATATAGCTATATATAAAAACATATATGTGTGTATATACACACACACACATACCTATATATACCCCTATATATAGGTATATCTCTATACATATATAGATACACACATATATATGTGTACACACACATACACACATATAGCTAGTGGGTCGGCCTCCAATCTCACCTATTCTGTGATATTAGTAACAATACATGGACACATATATGGGGGGGGCTGTGCATATATGTGTGTGTATATATATATATATATATATGTGTGTGTGTGCATATATATATGCGTATCTTTGTGTGTGTGTCGATGAACTTGTACATATATGTGTGTGTGTTTGTGTGTGGATGTATATTTCCACATATCTATGTACCTTTATATGTGTGCGTGTGTACATATATTATATATATATATACACACATATATGTGTGTACCTGTGTATATAGCTCTCTATATATCTTAACACATGTATGTGTGTAGAGACACACACACACACACACACACACACACACACACACACACACACACACACACAGAGGTACAACTGCCCCACATAGAAAGAGGGGCGTATAGGGAGCCCAACGCAAATCCCGGCAGGAGGAAATAAATAAGGCGAACTGGAGCTGCACGTGCAGTTCCACGGCCAGGAGGTCATTGCAGTTACTGAAACCCATAGCACACAGTCACGTTTCCGCTGCCCAACCTGGTTCTTAGAAATAGTCTGGTGAGAAATGCAAAGTTGGGGGCAGTCTCAGCTGCAGTGACCAGGAGATGTTGGAGCTCACAAGCCTGTGAGGAGGTTGTGGCCTCTCCTCTGGAGCTGTTCAAAACCTGCCGGGATGGGGGCCTGTTCCAGGTGCCCTTGMTTGAGTGAGGTGGGAGCGGTTGGACTAGATGGTGTCCAGTGGTCCCTTCCAACCTCAACCATTCTGTGCTTCAGTGATATGTATACTTATCTGCACTGAGACACATCCGTACATATGTGTATATACACGTATATGCATGTACACCCTCCATGCCTGCCTTCCCCCTTGTTCTGTTTTTGGTCCTGGCAGTTGTTACACCTCATTCTGTTATAATGAAACAGGTTGGGAGCGGGGAGGGGTTAAAAAAAATTAAAAAATTGTTCCTGCAGATCGTCCTTTGAGCCATAAACCCGACAAAGGCCTCTAGATTTCAGCATGATACAAACTGTATAGTCACAAGAACTGAGATATTAGATTTGCCAAGTGTATTTTTGATGCTCTTGACATGAGCACCACTCATTTCATGGACTCTTTGTAGCTGCAAAATACTCTGCCACCTGACAAAATCTTAATTATAAATCTGATTGTTATAGTAATCAGTACGTATTAGTTTATAATCTCTGYAAGTGCTAACGGCAACAGCCATAAAGAGGTGCATAAGGCCTTATGCTATATAGTAAAGATGACCTGGCCTTTTTAAGAGACGCCCTGATACTGGCGAGTGGCAGACTTAGCTCCTGGCAGGCAAAAAGAATGTTTTTTTTTCCTAACAACTTCTCCATTTCACTTTCTCAGTGACCTCATGTCTCGGTTTTATGATGCAGCAGGCCCAAATTTGCAACGTTTCGTTCTTCAGGTTTGCAATACCAGCAACATGCTGCTATCTGTGTGAATAAAACATTTGCTCCAAGAACATGCTTGACGGTTGGAGCCAGCCCTCCAGATGGGCTGTAAAACACTTTGAAACAACCCCACTCAAAGGATATTATACTCCTGAAGTTGAGCGTTTGTTTTATTATAAACAGAGCTTTCTAAGCAAAGAAACATAGAAATTCTGCCCACTTCTGAAGCAAAGTGACATGTGGAGCTGCTCTAGGTCTCTGCTCAATTTACTGCTCCTCCTAAATATCAAAGGTCCTCAAGGAGAAGTCATATCGCTTTGGGTCTTTTTACCTGAAAGACGTTGTGGGTGACTCAAAGGCCCAAGTAACTTTAATTTATCATCTGATAGAGGGTCTCCTTCCCTGATCTGATTTCAGTTGTTTTTCTTATCTGTCGCCTACAAATTCAACAGCAGAATTGCAGCAAAACCTTTGGACACCTAGGAAATACTGTGAATTTGCTGCCCTCCTGTCTTAGCATCAAGATATACGTGTTTTTTTTCCTAGTGAGGGCTCCAAGCCAGAGGCAGTTGAGGGCACAGTTGGAAGGAGGGGGMTGCAGAGCTTCACGACGGAGAAGTGCTGGAAATGGTCACTTCTGCAGGKAACAATGACTCCGGCCCAGGCTTAATGCTAACACCACTAACAGACACCCTACTGATCCCACTTCAGACCATGCCTTGTTAACTGGACCTATTAATAATACCCTTTAATTATCTAGTGGGCTTCCCCCAGGACAGAGCAAACCTGGTCACATGAGCACATACTCAGGGGATCTTATGTATTTTAATATCTTTATTCTTCCCAGTGTTTYAGCATTACCCAGGGGTCTGGGACCTCTACCACCAGGCAGAGAGAAGCTCAAGGTRAAGAATGTGTCGCCAAAGTTCTTCTCACACTGGGACAGCGATGGAGTTGGTAGCTCTGTCAGTTGCCTCCTCTCTTAGGGTTGGATTTTATCCCTGAAGTCAGTAATAAAAGTTCCCCGCAACAACTTGCATTTGATCTGACCTCCAAAATGTGCCATATATATCAAAGACCATTGCCTTGTAAGAGGGAAGAGAAGTGCTGAATAGAAATATTTACTATTTACAGTCACCATTTTATTCCCTTTTTTACCTAAGGCACTGGAATTGTCCCTATAAAAAACAATTACTGTCCGCATTATGATTCGTTGAACACCACCCGTAAGAGAATAGCTAAGAGGATTTTTTAATCTGAATTTGCACAGGCTTTTCTTTCATTCTTTAAGCAGCTTCATTATTATTTTTCCCATAATTTGTATAAAGTACTTAACATTCAAAACAGATCCTTTTTAACCTTTCGCCCAACTTAGCTTTTTTGTACTTAAAGAAAAAAAAAGTGTGGTGAGGGAGATGGAAAGGGAAAGAAACCCTTTAAGTACCCTAGGCCTGGGTTCCTTCAGTGTGCAGGCTGTAAATGTTTTACTTTGATTTGAGATACATGACAATAAATTAGGGGACATTTATCAAAGCTGCTTTGTTGCATTGCTGACAAAAGCTGCTTTTTGCATAAATTACTGCATTATACAAATACACTTAGCAGGATCCTGGTTCTTTGATGTTAGTGCAGGAGATTTATGTCCAATGGAGTTTTTATTTATCTGCCCTGTTCACCTCAACAAGGGCAGGACATATTCCTCAATTAGTTCCATACCCCTAGAAATGACATATATATCTCACAACCAGAAACAGAGAAATTTAAACAAAACAAAACAAAACAAAACAAAACAAAAAAAAAAAAAGCAAGTGAACTTTTGTGGCAAGTCTAAACTACTGTAAAGTGCAAAAAAAAGTAAATATTAGGATGGAGCTGTTATCTTTGAAATCTTTATTCTGAGGATACTTTGAAAACTACTTAAGTAAGCTAATTTGGACAAAACAATATTCCCTTTGCAGAAAAGGTTTCCTAGACTTCATTACAAGACTAAGCAAATACATGACCATTTCCACAAATGCTTGGTAGCTGCATAAGTAGGCTGGAAGAGCAGATTCCCTGTGCACCAATCCTCTCTGGAACTGTATTTATGCTAAAATCTCTTTCAATGAATAGCTAATAAACTAATGAAGGCCATCTTGGGCTAAATGGTGAATTAAGATGGTTAAATAGGAACTTGTCAAATGAATAAATTGGCTAAACAGTCACATTTCTTAAATTAATACAGAATCTCTCAAAATTTCCAGACTCTTTCTTTCACTCCCCATCKCCATCCCTCAACTTGCACGTAATTTATTCTGCTTCTAGGTCACCAGTTCAAACCCAGTTCTTCGCAGCAGTGCTCCACAAYGGCGTGTCAGTCTTCTGTGTGTGTTTTTATTCAGCTCCAACGTATCACTGAGCAAGAGGAGATGGTCTGTATTGGAAGTCACCAATCTTGAACCACAAGCCTTTGCTTTCTCCTCCATGAGACCTGCTAGGGACCATCTTTAGCTTGTGCAAAGGGCTATAGACCCGTGCAGGGCTCCAAGAGCCAGCCGCTGCCCACCCAACAGCCAGAGCTACYCCTCTCCAGAAAAACCCCTCGAGCCATCCATGCTACGTAGAAAATTTCACTTGAAAACTGGTGCTTTGTCCTTACATGTTGATAGTTAAAAAGCAATCAGATAACCTATTTTGCAAAAATTCTGGAAAGAGCTCGCTCTCCTTTTCCCACCATTCAACCCTGAGGAAAAAAAAAAAAAAAAGAAAAAGAAAGAAAAAACAGAGACCCTTTGAACATTTAATGAAGATAGGAAAACAATAAAATTATACAAAAATAGATTTTCATTATTCAGGCAGCTCTAGGGAACAGATTCCACACAATGCATTTCAATGATCCCAGACAATGGATTACTATCATAATTTGTTCTTAAAGTCTGTTTAATTGGCTTACTTAGCCACCTGTTCAGAAGAGTTGCCATGAAAACAGTGGTTTTGTTGAACTTTGGAGTGCCAACCTTTCATCCTTCATTCTGCCACCCTCTCCCCTTCTGACTGCTGTAATATATCAAACAGTGCTTAGCACAGATTTAAAAATAATCTCGCAGCCATTCAAAATATATTGTAACTAATCAGGAAAGAATTGCAAAGTTAGAACAACAACATGCTAATCAGGGCATTTACTCACTGTCAGGTCTATCTGGTCCTGGGTGAATAGCAATTTATTGCATCCCACTACATGTAGAATAATGGCATAAAAATGTAAAGAGTGATTCGTATGTAATAATATAATGTAATGATGTAATAATATAATGTAATAATGTAATGATATCTGTAGGTGAATAGCTAGATACCACCCTCCTCCCCTAGCTGCATTATATCCATCAACTGCACATTGAGATTTGTGGCCCCAAAAAGAAGAAAAACCCTGCAACTAAAGCCTTTGAAAATATCCATTGCTTTACAAAAAAAAAAAAAAAAAAAAAAAAAAAAGAACAAATGGAGTTAAAGGCATGAATGTGCATTAGCAATGCTTACCACGTTTAAAACGCAGCATCACGGCACGCTTGGGCACCCTTGGGTGCTTTGCCCAGGGCACAGGCTTCCCGCGAGTGGTGTGGAGCCTCTCCGCAGGACGGCAGCTCCTGGGAAATATAGGGGCTCGGGAGCCGGGYGCAATTAGCACTCTGTAAACGCGGGGCCGCGGTGCAGGGAGCTCCAGGCTCCGTGCACGGAGCCGCCGCGGGAGCCCCGGGCGCGGGCGGCCCCGCTCGCCGCTCAATCTAAACAGGCAGCAGCATCRAAATGCAAATATTTGCTATTTGTTAATACAGCCCTCAATTATGGCTCGAGCCGCTTGCTTCGGGTTCTGGCCATAGGGATCCCTCCGTCCCCGCCGCTCTCCATAGATTTCAGCAGCGCGATGTTTTTAAGGAGCCATTATCTAAACTGCTGATGTAATAAGGCGCTGGTATATGAAATACACTTAATAACTCAACTTTAGTTATTTATTGTGAACGAGGGTGCATTCTCCTTGATTCCATTTCCCAGCGAAATATAAGTGGAGCTTTCATCATGAGTGCCTGGATTTATGGCAAGCAGACCGAGTGACATTAAGCAAGCCACACAATCCCTTCATTCAGGCTTTAATAAGGAAGCCAAGTTAAAATTATCCAAGCCGGTTTGCGGGTGACAGCACAAGAACTTTTTGGAGTCAGAAAGTTAGCACGGAGGCTCCCTGTCAGCCCATTAAAAAGTAAGGTTGGCATTCCCACATATTAGAACCATGTGTGCGGAGGAATTTTTCTTCTGGTAAGACATTCCAAATATTGTCCCAGAGCCAAACACTTCGGTGTTAGACTAATTTAAGCAGTATGTTGGAATCAGCTCTCAGGACTTTGATCATATGGAGATCGTTTGTTACAAATTGAACTAACCCAGTCTCTATTTCTGGTGGATCAGAACTATGGATTTGTTGAATTAAATGCCTCATTTAATGCAGTTTGCACATGAAAAGAAAGCTGCACTCAGGAATCTGATAGTGAATTTTTCACCTAACCAACAGGTCTACTTTTTTATTACTTTTAAACCTAATCCATACTCAGTCCACACTGTTCTTAATAAGCCTGAGGCTGTTTGGAGTGAAGGTTTAAATCAGCTCGTACGTTACGGGGGGAAAAAGCATCACTGAATTATCAAACCGTGTAATAAGGAACACATTTGAATCCAATTCAAGAAATAATTTTATGAAGAAAAATAAATTAGTCCTTGGTTGTTATTTACCATCCAAATAGCACGGTGTTCTTTCATGACAACAGCAGAGGGAAAGCTGAAAAATGATTTTGCAGACACACGATTTTTTTCCTGCCTCTCAATGCTGTCCCCTTTTCTGCAGCTGAACTATTGTGAGGGTTAAAAGTGCACAAAATAAAGCATTTCCACATATGGCTGCACTTTCTTTTCATTTCTTGAAGTTATAATGTCTTTAACTGTTGATAATGATATTATAAACTGTCATTTAGTGCATTTTGAGTATATTAAATACATGAAACAAAGATGTGTAGTTCCAGCTGGACCCTGATCAGAAACACTGGGATCTGATTCTCTAAAACAGCTCTGAAGTTGTGTGTTTGCAGGGAACATGGTGTAACAGGTAGTAGGTGCAACAGGAAGAGAAGGGAGAAGAGAAGAGAAGAGAAGAGAAGAGAAGAGAAGAGAAGAGAAGAGAAGAGAAGAGAAGAGAAGAGAAGAGAAGAGAAGAGAAG
>NW_020455469.1:125069-193478 GCF_003342845.1 Nothoprocta perdicaria | reverse complement strand
GATAAAGGAAATGGAAAGAAGATCCTGTTGTCAATTATTATTTAAGGAGCGGGAAGAAATGGAAAAACAGATATCCAAATGATGCAGTAATTCATAGAAGAGCTGCACATATAGTCACTGGCAAGATGCTACACACTGAACTGATACAGGACTCAAGTATATCATAATGCTCTGCCCTGCAGAACTCAGGACTTATGCCATTTTTAACATATTTTCATCCTCAATCTTATTCATACAATATAAAAAAATATAAAATCCCTGTCTATATATTAACCCAGSAGAAGACTCTTCCAAATAATGAAGACCTTTGTTGGGTCTCCAGGACAGGGAAATAGTGACACGCCAGTTCTGATCCAGGCCTCTGCCCATGCCCCGGTATTACGGTAACACAAATGATAAGAACAAGTAGAGATACGTTTGGATGGAGGCTGTGCCAATGCAGAGGTTGGCCGAGTAAGGAGGCAGCGAGCCCCAAATCCCAGYGCTGGGTGAAGCTTGAAGGGTCTCACAAAGCCCGTTCCTGCTGTCTCTTCTTCCATGCAGGGAGCAGAGTTCATCCTTCATAAAGAAACTCGTCCTTTAAAAAGCACTTATAAAGCAGATACTGATTTATATACACACACACATATATCTATATATATATATTTTATTGGCAAATAAAGAAAGATCAGATCTTTAATGAAATCAGGATGGGTTTGCGAGGTGAACTCGAGCTGAACTCCCCAGATTTTCATGGAACTTCAATTAAAACAGTTTCAGAGGAGTTGCTGAAAGCCAAGCACTTGCCATTGAAAGTTTAATTTAATATGAGCAGCATTTTTACACCACATTTCCCAGTGAAATTCCAGSCCTGATCCCAATTACATATTTTTTTCTTGATTGATAAGGTTTCTTCTTTCTCAGATAAGCAAAGCAGCAATGCATGCAAGTTTATCTTAACCTAGGTGTTATGACCAGTGCACTCACAGTGGCTCCAGCCCATCATCATTCTGCAGAAAATGCATTTATCCTCTCCTGTGTAAAATCAGTGATGAAATTTCAGTCAACTCTTGCTATCATGTGCAATATATGTCAGACAAATGCTATCACTAGCCAGAAAAAAAAAAAACAACAAAGTCCTTTTAGGGAGAGGAGTTAAATCTGGGTTGAGAAAACAAAACAAAATAAGATGCAAATAAAAGAAGATGGTGGTTTAATGTCTGCTCATACTCAGGCCATTCTCATACGCTCCTACAAATAGGCTCAAGGTTAATACAAAGCTTCTCTGTAGGGTCCCTTTGAATATCAATGGCAGTCATGCAACTAAATCCTTGAGCATTGCTTTGAAAATGTATCCCCTGCTTTATCAGATGCTCTAGGATTCAATCTGAGAATCAATTTCTGGGTGTGGAAAGGGGACACTAACAGTGTTTGAACACTGACAGAAACTGGACAGTGGATCCTAGAGTATCGATGACCTGAAAGCATTAAGTGAAATGATCTTGCTTTAGCCCGGCTCTGAGAAATGACTTATATGGGACACCATTTAAATAAATAATACTTCACAGCATACTGAGGCATAATAAGATCGAAATTATTTTGAAAATGCTTTCAATAATGACAGGGGAGGGATGCCTAAAAAGCCAAAATATATCTTTGCATCCAGGGCACAGTTAACAAGGAAAACCTTCTGTGCTCTCGAGCTGAACCTTTCCCCTCCTCTCAGTTATCTGCAATGCAAATGAATAATAACATATCCACAAGCTGTACCTGAGATGGTGGTGTTGGTATGTAAGGAGCAGGCACTGCAGCTTCAATGTCTAATATGCAAAAGTGAGCAATTCATAGAGTCAAAGCCTGTAATACAGCATTAATTTACTGTATTTCCCTCTTATTTTTATTTTATTCTGATCTTTTCATCTTTCTGAGGAAAAAAAACAAAAAAAAACAAACAAACAGAAAAGGTGCTCTTGGTGCAGGAAAGGTTTGCTCCCTGGAGGAACCCAAGTTCAGATTCCCAAGCACGTATGTGAAGGAGGTTGGTGTGCTGGAGTGCCRGCCAGGGGACAAGCTGAAATACGGGGTTAAAATTGGTTGGATATTCAGACAACTCTGGTTCCTCATTGCCCATTCCCAGAAGCCCATCCCGATCTCTTTCACGCGGCCGGGTCCTGCTCGGTGCAGTGCAAGGGCACTGGGTGCTGGCCCAGCATCGTATTACTCAGTTAGTGATTAATGAGATGCTGGTATCAGATCTTAGTCCTGAAAGGGGTTCTGTTAATGAGATGGGGGTCATTAATACCAACCTGTGCATCATCAGGTGACCCAGCAGCACAAATCTGGGGAGGGTCTGTCATGGGAATGTGCCAGTGGTCTTGCTGGTGGGACTGGGGCATGTGGCACGGTGCTTGGGACCCTGATAGCAGTGGAGCATGGAGAGACCATCACTGAGCTGGCCTTAGGCCCGTCTAGCAACAGCTTTTAGACCTGCAAAACCAAACTGCATCTTTGTRCAGTGCAGCCAGGAGATGTTGACTTGGCGCCAGAGGCCCTAGCACTGGGATTGATGCATCACTGAACCGTGCATGGAGAAAAATCTTACCTGTAAAAACAGGTAACCTAATAGTGATGGAGGAAACAGCTCATGAGGTACAGGTACAGCCTCTCCTTTAGTTTGCTGCTGCTCGGCTCAGCTAAACCTGGCTCGACTGGCGCACTCCGAAGATGTCCAGGATCTCAGAGATAAAAAGAGACTCCCAGTAGATGTTTCCAGCCTGCTGTAATACAGCAAGGTAAAAATCAAAGCCGATTTTTACGCTCACATGTTCCCTTCTCCCCAATTCCTATTTTACAGTGACACCAGTGCTATTTAAAACTCCAGATCCATTAAACCTTTTGTTTTCTCTGAATAAGAAAGCAAGAAAATGGTTGCTCGTAGTTTTATGGGAAGCCATCAATCTTTCCCAAAGCGACTTACTGTACTGAAGAAAATAAATATTACTGTGTATGTAAAGTAGAGCAGAGAGGCAGCAGGCAGGGGGAAAACGCCGCTTTCTTTCACAGCAGCAACATATTAAAGACAAATGCACTCCACTAAAATTGACATAAATAAGTGGATTTCCCATCTGAAACATTGTTTTTAGCAAGAGAAGCTTTTAATCCCCTTAAGTTCATTTCTAATCTGTCTTGGAAGTGCTTGTCTAAAGAATATTACATTGATATAAAGGATTTAATTTATTAAAACTAAACAGCAGTCAGCATACTACTAAAGAATGTCTTGTACGCAGTACTCTCCCAAATGAATAAAGCTGCTACAGGTAGGAAGGAAAAAAAACTGCACAAACMCTTGGCACAGCGTTCATTAAAAATTCACGCATTATGTTTCCTGCTCGGTGAGCTTTCCCCAATAAAGCAAACACTTTAGAATTCATAATACCCCTTTATCCCATGTGCACAAGTGACCTCCTCTCCTTTATGCACCTAGCAAATGACCGAGCACAAAAGGGAATAGAGTAAGCAGAAAACTAAACATGCCCTCTCCTAGCCAGGAGCAGCAAAGGRGGGCAGGCAGAGGGGCCCCCAAAGCTTCAGTGCAGCCTCTGCACCAAGGTGCCAGCGCTCTTGCTGCCCATCAGCTTTGGCTAGCGTGCACTGTTGAGACAGCATCAATTATACAGTTCATCAGTCGATTAATTTTAAGGGATCTTTCCTAAAATAGCAGTTGAAGGAAACAAAAGCYGCCTTCAAACTGCATTATAATCACTCGCTAGCCACAAGTTTGGCAGACACGTGAACAAGCAGCAAGAAACCAGCCGCCAAATGACAAAATGGGCTTCTTGTCTTTTCCTAGGGAGAGAAAATTCCTTCATGCTTCTAGCAACCCACCTCAAGACATCTTCCTGCTTTCATAGTAGGTATGCAAGGTCCATGAGAACAACCTACCTGTCCAAGAATGTACTGTTATGTATAAGGCCTCTTTCCTGAACTGTGAAGCTCAATACGGTATAGATTTTCAAGGTCTTTTTTTTTTCCTTTGTCTTGCCAAAAGAGATGYTATTTATGGAGAAAATTCTACTGCGTTTTGGTACAGCGAACGCGTTGTGACTCATCTTATGTTACATGCATTGATTTTTTCTGAAGTCACAACGGAGGCACACTGTTGTAAATGAGATCAGGATTCGGTCATATATTGTTATCCTATTGGGTTTTAAATGCAATTATATATTACATAGTTTCCGTTCCCTTTAATAATGGCCAGCGGCCATACCACCTCAATTTTGAGCCCCACATACCTCAAGTCAAACAGGGTCAAGATCGGTCAGCACTGGAAGGTCTCCAAAGAAAACCATGAGGCAAACGGTGGTATTATTCAGGGATTAAGAGGCTAAACCTGCAGAGAAATATGTTCATGAAGAACCAGAGCATTCGTGGAGGTTTCTCGTGCAGGAGGCTCATACCAGTAACACCATCTAACCAGTTCGACACAAACAGGGCAGGCACATGATGGCTCTGTGCAGATGTTGCCACTGTTTTGACCCTGTTGCATGGTACCAAAGTAAAGCTGTTCCTASTATTGCTCTTATACACATAAAATAGCTGCAGTTTCAGTTCTGTCAGCTCACAGTTACCATAGGGATCTTCGCATAGGAAGGGGACTGGTTTTCCTGAGCTCTTGTAGAAGAACAAGTGTCCACAAAACAGATGCTCTTCTTTCAGAGAGACATTTTTGAAACAACCTGTGGTGCACAAGGTTGCCCTGCTTCCCTTGTGTTCTTTGTGTCCTAACCAAATTCTTCCCACCGAAAATCCCTTCTGTTCCTGTCAAACTCTTCCGCATAAGTCTGTGTTGGATTTTACACGAAACATCTGTAAAAATCTGGTGTTACACAGATGCACAGTTTAACCAAAAAATCTAGGGCTCCTTCTAGGAAAAAATAACACACACACACACACACATATATATATATATATAGAGAGAGAGTACATAAATATATATATAAGGACAGAAAGTAAGGGTTTCTATCTAACAGAAAATCCCTTTTCTTCCCTGCACCATTTTAGATGGTGCTGCAGCACAGTCAAGTGGTACCTACTGACATTTTTATTTTGGGTAGAAGCCCATGAAAATATTAAAGCATGAACAAGTCATCAAGTCAGTTTATGAATCAATATACAGATTTACTCCATGCCCATAACTGATTTCCATAACCATAAGCATGCTGAAATCCTGTCTAGGTGCCAAATCAATTTTTCTAATATACGAACATCACAGATTCTTGAGAAAGGGAATCAGTGCCAAAAACCTCACACTCTTAACTAATTATTTCTGCGACTCTCTTCTTGCAAAGCGCAATGACTGTCACATAAACACACGCGACAATTATTAGAAGCAGGCACACTTCCCACAGGCTCAGGCTGGGAGGGCAGCATCCAGACCCTGACAAGCTCAGCTTCCCAAATGGTGCAACCAGCCTTTACCAAAAAAAAACCAAATAGTCCTGCTTTGCCCAGGACAGATTTGGAAATTTGCAACTCTCCATCCTCCGGAGAGATGTATAGAAAAGTCTCCCTTGTCTTCCACATTAACATATTTTTTTGTCAAATGCGCTGCCAGTCTCTGCAGCCCCGTGGCCCACAGGCTGATCGCTTGGCTGTCCTTTCTCATGTACTTCACTTTGGAAAGAATAAATGTATCAGTTCAAGCACCAGCAGTAACAAGAAAAGGAAATGTCCTACTCAGACGTCTCAGAAATTACCACATACATAAGTTACGAATTAGATATACTATGCACAAACCTGCATCACTCACGCAGTGTAGCAGGAGCGAGTGAAGCCCAGGCTGCTTGGCCACATGCAGAGGTTCTGCAGAGGCCTTGAAGGGAAACTGCTTCTTTCCTTAGTAAGCTTTGGGTCAGCATCGACAGCTTCCAATGCTCTGTCCAAGGGGATATTGCCCAAGGGGAGCATAAGGATCTTGGGGTGCTGCATGTGGTGCTGGAGACTCACATCCACCTTCCCAAAAGCTGAAATTGTGGCCATCCCGGAGGCTGGTTGTGCCACAGACATCACTGCAAGGGGCTCCGTGTCCAAGCACTGCTTCTGCAGAGCCTCCTGGTTCTCCAGGAGCTCAGCATGAGCTCCCGTAATGAACACCAGTACCTTCAACCCTAATCATGGCTTTAAGGACTGGCAGGCCCCTTGCTGGAACACATTTCAACAGTTTCTCTCGATTTATAATGAAGTTTCCCTTCGCTTATGGCAAAGTTCCCCTCCACTGTAACTCGGTCCCACTGTGCTAATCCCACTGGAATGTGGCAAGTATCACTTGACAGATAGGTGTTAAATACTGACTCTAAGGGGATTATCGCGTTCTCTTCCTGCCYGCTCCAGCTGAGCAGAGCGGGAGGAAATGCCGCAGCCACCGCGCGCTGCGAGGCAGCGCTGCCTGCAGATTCCCGTCGGGAGAGAGAGCGGGAAAAAACGGCCTTTTGGCCAGGGCTTTCTGGTGGGAATGGTGCTGAGCGCCTTCAGAGGTGCCTTCAGAAAYCATGAGTGCTGCTTGCAAGCTCTGCACGAAATCTGGGGGGATGAGAGGATGCCAAGYGCTTGAGGAAAGGCCCCACGAGCACTGCAGAACCCATAGCACTTGAGATCTGTGGTGCTGTAGCCTCTGGCAGCTCCAGCCAAGACCTTTCTGCACCCTTTGGTTCACGACCAGATCCAAACTCTGCCACGGAACCTCACCCTATGGCACCAATTAACAGAGGCTGAATCCAATGGCTGTATCCAACACACCGGCAGTGCCATTTGTGCAATATCATCCTTTATATTCTGTTAATACAGAATATAAAAACACAATGAGAAATGAAAGCTACAGACCAGTTACGAAGTTCCTATGGAATTAACCCACAGCTTCTCTTGTTCTTTCCTAGCCGCACGCAGCATGCTGCTCACCTGTGCAACTAGAAATGTGGATGACTCATTCCTGTTGCTAATATTACATTGCAATGATTAATTCTTGTTCTAATGGTTAATAGTAAGGGTATCAACAAAAATCTCTTCATGTTGAAAACTTGCAGAGAGTGTTTCGCTTATCCATCCTCTGTGCTTCTTGTTTCTGGATGTTTGGTTTTGCCTTAAGCGTTGTAAAATTGAAAAGCTTATTTTGGCTCAGGACCTACTATATTTTACCTCTGTCCTCCAGTTTACATAAAGAGATCATAACCTCCCATGACATCATAAATAACCCTGTCTCTCCAGCAGCAGAGTGAGGCGCGATGGACAAAAATCATCAAAATTGCTAACCAAACAAGCAGAAGGAATAAAGGGGTTATTAAAGAGTGCTTAAGCGCCCTTGTGTTTATTTTCCATGATTTCCACTGTGAGTGCTGCTTTTGCTCTCCCAAAGAGCCAGGACATTGCTTGTATTCTCATCAAGCCATGTATTATTTTTAATCCCATCAATGCAATTACAGCTCACAAAGGGAAGGAGGGAAACCAGTGGAATCACTTCACATACATTCACATACAGGAGAAAGAACAACTCTATATGATAGTTGAATTAGAAGTATTTATGACTTGGATGAGCTGTAATTTTTTATTTCTTGCTCAGCAGCATCTATTGGGTTTCATCAGCAACTGAGTCTATAAATACACTATTTGGTCAATAAGGTTGGATTTCTCATAAATATAGATGATGGCAGAGTTGATTTCCTTTTTTTTTTTTTTTTAATAAAGTGAATGAATCTTTACTTCATTAGCAAAACTAGACTTCAAAAAAGCACAAACCTTCAGTCAGAGCTTGGCTGATAACGTGATGATCATACGCCTCCAATCTCATTTTCTTAAACCATAGTTATGTGTCTCTCAATTGAGAAGAAATGGGTGAGGCCGTATAAAAAACAATTTTCTCCAACGTTTTCACTGTGTTTTTTGGTAAAGTAATTTCTCATAGAAGAGATATCCATCCATTTATCCATTTATCCATCCAAAATGGTGAAGAAACTTCGGATCTGTGGGGTTAGGATGCAGTGGGTGAGCACTTTGCATTGCAGGGCTACGGCCTTTCCCATTTGGTAGCAGGAATCTCCAAGCCAGGACCGTGTCACCAGGCAAAGGAGAGCACAGAGCACACAGTCCTGCGAGGAAGCAGCTCTCTGGCATCCTGTCATATAGAAAAAAAGGGTATAAAATCATACAATAGTGATAGCTTCATTTTTCCAATTCTGATTTGCAGAACTCAAAGGAAAAAAAAAAAAGGCCTGAAACAACAAAAAGAACTAACCCCAGACAGCAAACCCAAACCTTCTGCTTCATTCAAGGCTATTTTTCATGTCTACTTATCACTGCCACCAACATTTTGCTTAGTCTTGAAGAAAACGTTGTCATTCCAGAGTCAGATGTTTTTACATCTCCATCCATCATCGCCTGATATATCCTGACCTTAGTTAAAACTTATGTTTTCTAAATTGTACTTTTATGTTGAGCAAGCCCTCAGGCTATGCTGTTAAAAGTTTACATTGAAAAATCATTTATAATTGGTTTGTTTGAGTTATGCCTTTTGCAAAGCCATCAGAAAGGGCAATATTAATTAGCAATGGCTTACATAAAGTCTAGACAATAAAAAAGTAAATCATTTTACCTTTTTTAAAAGCTTTTAGTATTTTACCAGTTATAACAAGTGACACTGATATAAATTACAGTTTAAGGGAAAAAATCATAGTATGATTTACAACGAAGTTGCCCATTTGAATAATTTATTTTTCCTTGAAATATTTTCATGATATACACACACTGCTCAAATAAAAATATGTTTATTATGAAACTGGAAGCCAGCAAAATATTTAATTAATTCCATTTGCTGTGCAGGAACTCGGTTAGAAGATTAAACAATAAATTTCAGTCTATTGCATAATGTCCTAAACTTCACTGATTTTTTTTCATTTCAGGTATGTAACGATGACAATTACACAGACCATTTAAATACTGTGGACAACAGAAATCTTACCTGGATTATATATAAAGCAAGACGAGATCTCCCAAACTGTYAATCATGCGTATTGTTTTGGCAAAATTAAAGAGATTGTTTATCTCAATTAGGCACTGAGGAGGATGACTGAAGGATTGAGCCTTCATTTTCAAACGCCCTCTGTAAGTGCTTGACATAACTGCAGTCTAATAAAACACTTATTAATGAAGGACTGGAGTTTATTTAATACCATTACGCAGTGAAGAGGCAGAGGAGTTTTGGATCGCGACACCATGCAACAGACTGTGTTATTTTAGTTCATAATTGGTGGTGACAAAGCCACAAAACAGTTATAGCAGCTCAGTAATGCCAAGAAAAATATAATAGCCGTCAAGAAAAACAGAGTGTTTATCTTATATCCACCTCCATGTGGAAACAGATTGCTTTGCCATCTTTGAGGAGCCTGACAAGAGATTCCCGTTTCAGTATCAGTTTGGATCATAACTTTCTTTTCTGACTAGCACCACATATGTTGTGGTTTATCCTATGTCACCTGACACCGGTGGGGTCAGCGTGGCAGGGGGCACGGGGAAGAACTGGAGGTGCAAAAATGACTGCGAGCAGCACACGTTCTTCGGGGCTGAGTCTGATCTCAGGGCAACCAAAGATCAGCATGTATTTAAACAGATAGGGTTACTTTAAGTAAATGTACAGTAGCAGAAATTCCAGGAAACCCTAAGGCAAACTGGAAAAAATAATCTGCTCGGTTTCCTTGTAGTTCTTTCCTATTTTGTACTGGAAAGAAAGCAGTATTTTTCCCCTACGTACAGAACAGCTCAAGCGAGGGAAGCGAGGAAGACCGACACACTTCCACCCCAGGGCTCCAGCCAGCCCAAAGC
The DNA here is from genome assembly GCF_003342845.1 of Nothoprocta perdicaria. Classification (NCBI taxonomy): domain Eukaryota; kingdom Metazoa; phylum Chordata; class Aves; order Tinamiformes; family Tinamidae; genus Nothoprocta; species Nothoprocta perdicaria. Next base: position 183,632 of record NW_020455469.1, on the reverse strand, counting down.
CAACCACCAATTGCAATTATCTGCAAGGAAACGTGGACCAGAAAGCTAAAGTCCTGTCCCTGAACCAGTTCCTGATCTCTTTCTGACCCTTCCCTGCCATCTTCTGCTCCCCTTCTACCAGACGGACTCTACCCCAGCAGCTCCAGACATATATTTTTAAAGTGAGCCAAGCTGATTGAGATCTTCCCGGCCCGACTAAACACAGATTCATGTCACGGGAGCCAGAGAAACTGTATCAGTATCAACCTGGCACGAGAGAAAGGAGAATCAGACCCAGTGGCACAGAGGTATGGAAATATATATGTCCCCATTTCCTGTTATTCCTGCAGAGTCGTCCTCACTGGCTCAGAAGGCATCTCCCAGGCTTGGTGGAGGCCAAGCAGCATCTCCTGGTGGTGCAGCACCTGGGACTCCTGCCCTCGCTCTGCTCTAGCATTAAAGGGCTGGACGTGCTCCAACGTGAGCCTTCTGTGGAGGAGGAAAGAAGGGAGACGTGCGCACACACCCCGTGGTCTATAGCACACACCTGCACCATCTGGGAGAACTTCTCCYAGTTAAAATGCTATTATTCTGCGTCTCTCGCCCATGCCAAGGGACTCAAAGGCATAAATCCAAGCAAATGCCCCTTTGCCTGCATGATTCAGCTTTGTGTCACTTCAAGTTTTAGCAGCAGGTTTTAAGAAGGTCATTTCAACCATGGCCCTATTAGACAAACACTCACGAAACAAATTCCAGCGTAGCACAAAAAMCAGAGTTACTTTAGATATTCACAGGTGTGGTTCTTTGCTGCCGTATACTTATAGCTACTTAAGGCACTTAAACACTTCAAGGATCCTTCTAACATCATGATAGTCACACATTTACCTGGTCAGAGAAAAGAGCTTTTGTCCTTTCTCCTTTAAAAAATCATGTAAAATATGGTTTACAAGACTTCACAGCCTTTGGCCAAGATCCAGAATTCAGTATGCACCTTTGCATTTAATCAGAAACCAGAAGTTTAAAAAGAATCCAGAAAGAGTCGTGTCATGCTGAAAAGCTGACTACCATCTCGCAGGACCTGACAGGCCTTCAGCTGTCAACCTGTCTCCCATTCCTTTCCATAACATTTCTAATCAAGGTCTTTGCTGATATAAACATAAACATTTTGTGTTTTGAAAACTCACGAAGTTTTAAATTCCTGTTCTGTTTTCAGTAGGAGGCACCCTACATATGGCGCTAGGTGAAAATGAACAAAATACGTGCAGAGCAAACACAAAATGTCATGCAGATGCAAAATTACCTGCTACTGTCCAAAGATCCCTCTGGTCTTACTGGACAGTCTCCAATACAATGTGCTTTTTGATTTGTACATCATTGCCTGGTGTTTTGTAGGACTCATCACCAGTAACTATACTCAGCAGCAAGTGTGTGCTTCAGAAGAATAGCCATGTTAGTGTCCTAAAGGAAAGAAAGGCTGAAGCTAAAGTAGGGGGAAAGGAAAACAAGAACTGAAAAACAAACCCTGTAGCCTTGCCCAGGCTGTAGCTAAATACACAGAGACGGAAGCAAGTCTCACAGGAATATGTCAAACCAAGCAGCGTAAATGCAGTCTGAATGCACAAAGAACCTGCTGCAGTGCTGCTAAGCTCAAATATTCACGAGTCAGAAATGATGCCCTAGAAAACAAGAAGTTAAAGCTCAATAAATGCTGAGGTTCGTTTTATTTATCTGTGAAGTCTGCATTGGAAATTTATATTTATGAGCTTGTTTTCATCAGTGTGATGTCTAAAAACTTTTCAGATAATATCTAAGCTGCTCACACAATTCCTGAAGCTGGGGAGTTTACTCAAGTTATCACCCATGGAAAGCTCGAATTGGGAAGCGGGATAATTCTAGGAGGTAAATGGGGACATGACAGTGAAATCTRTTTCACCATGGCTGGACAGACAGACAGACCTGGAGACAGTGTGAGGCCCATTGAGGGCTGACACCAACGGCATCAAGCTCTAGCCTTGAACCAGCAGAGAAAATCACGCTATAAACCCCAGGCATGGGGCAGCTGAAGCTCTTCAGTCCTGGCCTCTGGGTCATGCTTCTTCTGGTTCAGAAAATCTGGATATGTTTCTTTTGGGGAACATAGGCTAGGCAAGCAAAGGCACTGCTTAGGAGGAAAGTATTTTGAAATAAACATACCCACTTATAACTTTACCCGAGGTGAATTGTGTGCTTGGTTTCCTTGCTAATAAAACCAGTGCTACAAAGATAAAAAAAGAAAAACCCAAACATTTAGCTTGTGCAATAAGAGCTACAGAGCAACCAGACCTTTAGGACCTTCTGTTTTTCTGCCTTCCATCTAAGGAAAGCAGTGTTGTTTTCATGTGCATCACTATATAATTTCCTTCAAACAAGTCRGGAACCAGCACTTTTCGTTGCTCTTCCTTTCCTAGGAAGGATCAGCAAGCAAAAGAGTCCTGCTTCAGCAAGCAAGATGTTCTCCATGCCAGCCACCAGGCTGTACAGAGGTCTGTCCAAACTGGAAAAAACTTTCTTCTGTGCTGGTGTAGCACCACTCATTTCAYAGAGGAAAATGTTCATCCGAGCTACAAAAACACAGCAGCTATTATTAGCCTGTAGTAGTTTACTCAAATGTCTTAAACCAGCAGACGTGTTTTTCACTTGGAAAGGAAGTGTTGGTCGGGACACTGTTCTGATGGAGCTGGGGACGGATGTGGAAGAGAGAAAACCCGCAAAACAGAGCACAAGACATGAAGAGGGGAAGGAAAGGTAACTTGTACTGGTGCTAGTTTGAAACTGCACCTTRTAATGTCTGTGGACCATCCTAAAATAAACTGTATTTGGGTGTTCTAATCCATTTGGTAAATATTTACATTAAAAAAAARGGRAAAAAAAGGAAAAGGCATGTGTTTTTGRCAAGAATTATTACATTCACAGCATTTGCCTTGTGGAGGCTGCATCTTAGATAAAGTGTTGTCACTAACAAATGCGAATGGGCAAAAGGATCCAAGAGAGCAAGCACTTGGTAACCAACAGCATAGCCTGCACACTGGGTCATGACTTGGTTCTTATTCCTAGTTTTATCACTAGGAGAAACTTCCCCTACTAAGGACAGACCATGAGTGGCACAGGTTGCCCAGTGCACTTGTGCAGTTTCCATCCTTAGATATTTTCATTACCAACTGAATATAATCCTGAGTAACCTGATCTAATCTCCTAAATGACCCTTATTTGACAAAACTATCGATAACTTGAGGTCTCTTCCAACTTGAATGAGCTTATGAGCCTACATTATAACAGTAATTATAGCTGRGAACAAGCAATCATCGTCTACCATGCCTTACACTACGAAACATAAATAAACAAACACAAACACTAGCAAATGCAGAGATAAAAACAAAGCTTAAATTTTAAAAAGCTTTTTCCACATAAGGAACACCTTTGTAGGCAGCTTTTTGTATGAATAAATGATTATTTAAGCCTCTGTACCCCTCCAGTTGCCCCCTCCCTCTATCACACGATATCCTCTACAGGTTGCTGCTCTTCCCATGGTTTCAGTGCTCCCACTTTCAYGTCCATGAGACCAGGCAACCCCAGCCAGCAAGGGAATCTGCCCTCCTGAACTCCACAGCAAACACCCCGACTTGAAGAGAGCCAGAATTTCACTCTTACTACTGGTGAGAAGCRTTCATGCTTAGCCTGGAATGCATTAGGAAAGGTAGTCTCCAGTGGACCTTAACCACTAAGACTCTTAGGAGAGATAATGCCCTTAAATTTAAGCCTCAACTGCAAGCAACGTACTCAAGATCGGGAGTTTCTCCCATTACGGGCAGATGGGAGCTTCTCCACTTCCCTCGGGAACGCCCTGGTGCTGGGATGTGGAGAACATGTCATGACAYCCAGCCCCATTTTTTCCTGCTGTTGGAGCAGGAAGGTGTGCCAACAATTCCCCTAGCAGCCTCTCCAGCAGGAGAGAACAGAAACATACACAGCCAGGGAATAAAACAAATTTTCTTTTCTACTTTAGGAGCCAGTGTAAATGGCTCGCTAGCTACTAGAGTTACCCAAAAAATAACACCCTTTTAGTCTGCAATTACACAGATGGCATAACCATGAGGATGTCACTATCATATCAAAAGCACACTTTTCTTACAATTAAACTTTTTTTATTTTCTTAAATATGCTTTTTCTAAAGAACTGGACTATGGTATGAGACACTTCTTTCTTGGAATTACCAGTACATAAGGGCTTAAATTTAGGTTATAAAACAACCAGGCTAAGTATTTTCCAGAGCCTTAAGTGCTGGACAATTTCTATGTTACTCAGAGGTCGCTCTTTGCTTTTGAAGACTGGACCACCTATCTGAAATTTCACAAACCTGACTTCAAAGTTCCAGACCTAACAATCCTGGACTATAAGTTTCAGAAAAGGCTAGTTTTCTGCRATTAAATACAGACAATTATAGTCAAACCCTATTGGAATGAGATATAAATTTAAAAGTTTGAAAAGCTTTATGTCAGTGTTATTTCAACAAAYTGTAGAGGCAAGAAGTAATAGCTACCAGAAAGAAAGTTTTTTTAAAAAACACAGATCATCTGTCCTATCATTTCTCTAAAAGCAATTCTGGAATGCCATCAGTTTAAGGGTTCAGAAGAAGAGATATTCTTATCCATTTAAGAAAAAAAAAAAATTCCATTTCCCATGCATTAGACTTATGTGAAACTCTAGTGTTAAAGGATGTCCATTCCGCTCACTGATAAAATTGTACCCTGACTCCCAGTGATGGGATTGGGAGTAGCTCAAGCACCACAGCATCTCTTAAGAAGGTCTAGTTCCTAAGTGCTAGTCTTACAGATAAAGATATAATTTGTGCTTCCCTCAGGCACCAAACGCAATGTACTAGTGCAATAAGCTTCTCAGCATCCCAACATTTACAAATAATTTTAAAGATCTGTTTTTATGGTTTAGTTCAGCAACTCTTCACAGTCATGACTTTCACAGTCATGAAAACGACAACTAAGAGAGTATTAAAAAGCCTTGAAGATTGTCTTGAAGGGGAAGGAGCAAATACTGAGGAGCATCATGAGCATTTAAAAATTTTGGCCCCTCCAGACCCATGCTTCATTCATAGACTTTACACAAGTTCCAGCGTGATTTCTGTTCTGGGTTTTTGTAMAGTTTCCTAACAAATGGTACAGGAGGCAAGGCAGTGACAGAATTCTGTTTTGTTTGTTTGACTGATTGTTTTTAACTATGCAAGTCGAATCATAGCATTCTCTGCAAAATTTGTGTGCATACATATGAACAAAATGACTTTGTACAATAGGCATTTTTCTCTAGCCTTTCATTCATTCCTTCTGAAGCTTCCTACAGATACAAGTCTAACTGAATACCTTGTCTGAAGGTATTAATAACAGAGAAATAATGCTATACTTCCTGTGCTTTTTAACCCTGTTTTTCCCATTCTCCATAGATAACATAGTACTGCCTAATAGTTGAACTAACACTTATGAAACAAGCCAAGGCATAATTATATTTCAGTCTTTTAAATATATCAAATCCTAGAGTAGAGAAGAACAAAAGAGCCAAGTTTCATCAACACTATCAACAAATATACTTCCTACCTTTTCAAAAACCTGGGCACACAGCGGTCCTTGAGCTCCAGGTTCCCCTTCCTGGCAAGGGTCTGATCTTGACTGGTGGCTCTGCTTTCTTACACAAAGGAAGTAGCAATGACTTTCATTAACAGCTATTACTAACGTTTAAAGGGGTTAAGGACGCCTACAAGATAAATTAAGGAGTCTCATTTCACAAAAGTTAGTTACTAGAATGGCAAATATTATAAGGAAAGAGTTTTTGCACCAATTGAATGACAGGACGCAGAACAGCAAGAAGTGTTGAGATTTTCATTATGGCAGAAAGTAAGAAAAAATCCAGATGTGTTGACTCAAATACATCCCGAGTTCATTCTTCTGAGATTCATGGTGAAAAATGATGAAGCAAGTAAATTTTTTGGTGTCGGTTGTCTTATCAGATCTCCAATAGTGTGTGCTGTGCCTTCCTAACGTCTCTGGAAGAATTCAGGATGAGACAAGCACATTCAAGTTCTAGAAAGAGAGCGTTAAGTTCCTACACTGCTCAACAGAAACAAAGAAAAGGCATGGTTTCCATCTTTTTTTCTAATTATGACTGAGAATACATTCACCTTCCATAAAAAAAAAAAAGTCACTTTATATCCTTGCATTCATCAGACATTTTCACATAATGCATATTTCTGAGAAAAAATCATGCCTGCAACAACAAATGAGAGTCAACTAAAAGAGTCACTCACGTTTTATTCTTCTGGAAGTGGAAAATCCAAGCACATAAATCAAAGTGACCCTAAAGCAGTGACCAGCATGCCCTGAGCAGATCAACAGTGGTTTCACTGACCTCCACACTCATACAGGGTCATATATTCACACAGATGAACTGGTCTTGAACTGCTTTGCTTTGCACTGCACACAAAGAGACCCCAGCTGAAATGTCTCTGCTTTCTGTTAGGGTAACCTGGATGTCTTCCCAAAATGAWAAATCAAATCCACGTTCTGCTTAAAAGAAGTGTTCCTCCATTCTGTCATTTCAACTGATCCCTTTCTTCTAGTCTTGACTTTTTAAACTCATGATTTTTCCATGGATTTTACATTTAATATTTTTAATCAAAAAAGCTAAAATTCATTAACACAATTTATTGTTTCTAAAGRTTTTTCCAAGGCACATTTTCACGTTTGTAACACCCAGACACTTCAGTAAGTGCAAAAACTCTGGGCAACTCATTTGCAACCTGTAGGCTTTCTCATAGGCATCTACTTATGTCTCCTTGACATTATAACAGTATTTCATAAATGTTAAACTCCAGTCCTCTACGGAAGGGTATCACAGGGCTTACAAGCCACTGACTACACTCATGTAATGTTCACATCTCCATAGACCTTGTAGAAGCTTCTCCCAGGATCAGAGGGTGTCCAAGCCTCTGGTTGGCCTCCAGCATAGGGATGAACTTGCAGAAGGTGCAGTGATCACAGTGAGCACCCACATCACTGTCGCACACTGAACGCAGAAGAGCTAATTCCCAGTTTWAGGCTTTAATCACAAGCTCAGCTGCCTCACTGTTCTGTACTGCCACCCTGCTTGGTTTGGGGAGTGCTCTCCAAACAAAGTGAAAGAGCAGGAAGAGGAGACAGGAACAGGCAGAGACTGACTGTAATACTGGTTAAGGTGTACATGGATTCATACCTTAAGGGCTTTCCATGGATCTTTAAAAATTTAACTATTTCGTATAAACAACATGGCAGCTTTCGGGATACCTTTTCTCGTAGAACTGCAAAAATTGCATCTGTCCATCACAGGCCCACGTTTTGCTTCTGATTTCAGTGCCACAGTTCATATTCATGACAAACACACAATGTTTTTGTTGTCTCTCTCCTTTGCAATGGAAGTGATTCCTCTCTGTCAAAATCAATCATCATATCAGTTTTAATCAGATAAAGCTTTTGGCTTCTCCTATCTAAATTGCCCTTCCCACAGTGCATTACACTGCCTAAGACAAGCATCAGCACTCCATCACAAAATAAATGTGTTGATATCCAATAGCTCATTTGAACACGGCGGTATTTACATCTTAGTTGGTTAGATTTTCATTTAACACTAGTTATGGGTTCACATTGAAAATAAAAACAGTACTTCTCTGTTCCTCTTGCCATTCATGTCTACTTTTGTTTCAGCCTAAAATAACACATTGCTGGAGGGTATTTTCTTAACACTGCCAAGCCTGAATGCAAGCCCTGTGGAAAATGTTTGTGTTGGGCTTGCCATGGTCCAGGCTAATAACAAYGTGATGATGTATAGGTGAATTCCTGCTCCTCAAGTCCTCTGTGACATAGGGATTAGGCCTGCCCTTATCTTCTAAGACATCTGGATGAGTGTCTGGGTTTTAATTTCACAATGAAATCACTGGGGACTAGAGTTATGTTATGTGCTTATGAACAAAGTGGAATATCCCTGGTAAGGGCAAGAGTGGATTACCTTAGATAACTCTACTTAAACCAGGGAACATTTGAGAATGTTGAAGAAAGGAAAGAGGTTCCACCAGTAAAAACAAACACAGGCCTAAATTTGTGTTCTGTGTACTAAACATTTTAAAGCTCCTGGAGGTTGAAATATGACCACATGTAAATGGACTGATAAAGCTAAGGCGACTCTTGAAAGACCAGATCAGGCTTCCCAGGACAACTACTAGCACTAAATCCTAATGGGATGCATAAATCATTCAGAGAGATTTATTCAGAAGATGCCACTTTAAAGTCAAAATATGCTCCTTTAATCATCAGAAATACTATGTGCATGCTAACATTTGCAGCAAAAGCTCTAGGGCAACATCAAATTAGTATCCTAAGATTCCTAAAGGCATGCTTTTCCTAAAATGAAGATTTTTATCTATTTATGCCCATAAAACTGTCAGAAAGRGACTCGGGAGATCACAAAAGGGTCAGTCCTGCCTACTACTGCACAGCCACGGACAACATTAGAAACATCAAAGTTCATACAGTGTTCATGGTTGGCGTGAGTGCTACGAAGCTGAATGACCAGGTTGCTGGGCCCAGACCCTGTGATTCAGGGTTACAGCAACTTCATAAGTAGCCCTGAGATCCTATTCCCTATTCCTGCACACTCAGAAAAAAAAAAAAAAAATGGAAAAAAAGAAGACAGCAATAGGGCTTTGGGACTAAAATCACCATTAATTTTGTTAGCATATTAATTGCATGATTTCTAAGGTGTTTAGCAAGTTAAAAGCAAGCCAAATATTTTGAAAACTTTTAGTAAACCACAAGAACTAATATATACTTAGGAAAGTTTCAGTTAATACACTTTGTTATTATTAAGCGTGCAGTCTGCTATTCTATTTCAAATACCTAGCAACATAACCTGCAGAAGTGATTATTTTCCCCATCAAAATCAATAGAAAATACAGTAAATGAGGTCCTGGCTTCGCTGAAAACCATGGAAAACTTGTTTCATCCTTCGCTGGGGCTAAGATTTCAGCCGATAACTTTTTAATTACCACAATCAAAAAAAAAAAAAAAAAGTCTTTCCCATTCTTACATATAAATTCTGATCCCAGCTTCTCTTCCTAGATAGAAAAATATTTTGAAAATTAAGTGCCTGTACTGTTCTGGTACAGACAAGTTGTTCTATTTAGGCTAATCCAGTCATGAAAAGAGCTAAATGAGGTGTCGAGCTTTCTTTCTGATCCTGGGCTTAACAAGAGTTTTAATCAGTAATAGATCTAACATGCGTGTGACGCTCTGTGAGCAACGCGAGAAAAGTGTATCAGTTTCTTTTCTGAGCACTTCACCTGCTTACTTTGCCTAACAAGCAATCAAAACACAGATCTCGTCTTTATGTGCTAGATACAATGGGGGAAGCTGCCTGCAAYTTGGCCTCCTCTTGCTTTGCCTAACTTCAGGCTGCAGACCACAACATTTTCAGGGGAAAATCCTGTCCTTGCCTTTGGTGGTGGCACTTGAGACACCGGCCTACTTCCACCCTGGAAAACAAAATGCATGTAGGATACAGCATCATTCTATACTTTTCCCACACGTTATTCACTATTGTTTCTTAACAGAGTAAAATTTTAATACGCAGCCCAAGAGCCACGAGCACAGCCCAGTGAGCACAGATGTCCTGCTTTGCTCGGAGGTTATTGGAATCCTTTAGTGCATGAAGTGGTATATTGCTGTGACCCTCTGTAAAGACGCGAGAGATGGTTGAGAATTTCTGCTGTTTCATTTTTCTCAGCGAGTCTACAGCTCTAGATAAGCCAGACAACGGCCACGGGAGCCACTGCACAGTTAAGGGCACTGTGCTAACTGACCCTGCTAGCACCCTCAGCTGTTCCAGTCTTCCGTGTTGTGCCATAAGGACAAACAGCTGGGTGGCACCTGCATCTCTGTATCATGCATTTATCAATGCTTGTTGTTGCCACATGGAAATTGAGTCAGAGCCCTAAAATCTGATCAGAGGTTTTACGGCGTGGATAGGAGTCAGGTCAAGGCCAGCAAGAGCCTGGGTGTAACCTGTCTAGAAGACACTAGCTGGTGAGAAAGAGTTTCCTTGTCTTTAAGACCCAGAAGGAATGCCTGGGGATGGAGGCAAAGGTCCAGGTTGCAAGAGGAGAATAGAATCCAAGGCCAAGTAGACTCATGTCTCCAATGAGCACAGGTAGGTTGAGGGAGTAGGACTTTGTTGCTCAAACGAAGGCACAAGCAGCGAGCACGGTAGYGGCACTCCACCCACTGAACCACTTCTGTCTCAGCCTTCCTTTCCCAAGCGTGTGTGGGCCCACCTGGACTACAAATCTCTCCGGCTGTTCCGTGGTTGCCTGGCATGTTTGGTCTTGCCAACGCATGTACACCTGGAAGGGCCAATCTTGCAATCATTTACTCAGGCACACGGAGTTGCACACAGGTAATGAGCTGCTAGCATCCTACAACGTTAGACAATTTGCTGACAATGTCATAACATTATTTCATCCTTTCTTAAAAGATAAGACCAGCCTGTTCTAACCTGCTCAGGTCATTATCTTGTTACCACAAGATCCCCTGTCACTATCCAGTTTAGAGTATGTAAAGGTATAATTTGCAGCAAAATGAATTATGTATTGTTTACAGTTTGCCATTAAATCACGATGAACAAAAACAAGCATCTCGGATGCCTCTTTCAAAGTCTTCCAGGTGGGTTTAAAAGCATACAAAAACAAAAGCCTTGATGCAACAGCATTRGAAGCAGGCTGGAGCAGGGTTAGCTAATTTTCACACTAGCTTACTTAAAAGCAAGAAGGAAAACAGTAAAGATCTTTATATAGGCCATCAAAAAGCCTGGCTGCAAGTGGTTCCAATTTGCTTTAGTAATTAAATCGAAAGGAGTTTAAGGGTTTTTCACCCAGGTCATTTACTACTTTGGAATTTTACTGCTTGCTCTGCAAAGAAAACAAGCTGGAATGAGTCACTGGCGAGTATAAAGAATGGATGAACACTGCTAAACAAACTAACCAGCGAGCTCAAGTGGGTAGAGAAAACACAAGTCAGAATTCTAAATATGGATCTGAGAATAGTGTAAAAGGATTAGACGCCTTTGTCACATGAAGAGCAAACCCGCATGCCAGCATGTCTTTCCAGTGCAAGCATCAACTGATCAAAGTAACATCTACCAGTTTGTAAATATGCTAATCTTCATGTTTACACAAAAGTGTCAGCACTTGCTTTACATCACAAAGAGCCTCATACAGTTGAAGATTAATTACTTCCAACACCGAGATAGTGTGTAAATACCGGTTTCGCCAGAACCCTACCTTTTTGCTGTATTTGCACAGCTCAACGGAGGTGTGTGTTGCTAAGACAGATAATTCAGGGGCACTTACAAAGTGTCAAATATCTTCAACTTTATATAGATAGATAGACTTTTGACAAGTATTTCTTGGTAATTACATGAGGCAGAGATTGGGCAGGTTTAGACTACACGATGTGGTGGATAGAAAAACATTTTCACTCTTTTGCATGAATTTTATTTCTGAATAGCAGTATCTCCCCTAAACCTGCTTTATGCCTCCAGTTTTTAAACTTACAGGTGATTACAAAATACTTAAAGCTGCTAGTTCACGTATTGGGTTAATATCACTTGCCTTATAATGCTCTGGAATCACCTCACAGGCTACTGGCCTTTAGACAGCTTTCATATCTGGTTGCTAAATGCCCCCATTCTAATTGCTATTTAGAGCCGGGTAAAAACTATGCCAGGGACATACAAGCACACCATTGTCTAACTGGGAATTTCAGGAACTTTCAACTGTGTAACAGGCAGAAGAATTACAACATGTGCCTAGACTGCAAGTTCCATACCAAATGTTCCCTCTAAATTTCTGCAAGAGGGAAGGGCAAGAAAGCCAACTGCAGGACAAAGCCAATTTAAGACTAGATTTCTAAGGCTCAGGTGCATAATTTGTAGCTTGTGATATCCCCTTAAGAGATATTTTGCTTTTTTCAATTCCTTTATTGCACATGCAAAAATAAAAATAAAGTGGTGGTACTCTTGGTACTACAAGATTACTAGTCATTAAAAAAAAATCATTGTTTTTAAATGAGAATTCTCAGTTCTTTTCACCTCTCCCTCTCTGCTAGGGCTGAATGGTTGCTGCAGGAACATCATCACTTGCCAATAAATACTATCACATTTGTTTCCTATTCTAAGGGTTTTTTTTTTWAAAAAAAAGGGGGGGATGTGAGATGTTGGCAAATGCTAACATTATAAGATTGCCAGAATAAACAAGGGTGAGCAGACAAGGATAATTCTGGGATTTAGCGAAAAGAGAATTAAAGGCAGTGCTTAGAAACAGAGACAGACACGAATTCCACRTGAAATACTAAACTGGAGCGGGAAAACTTCCACATTAAAGGCAGGGCTTGCTTGTATGGCTCAGCAAATCCCGCAGTGTCCCCTCCAAAAAAGGATGGAAAAGCACCCCAAGAGCGGGGGCAAAACAGGGGCAACGACAACGTGCAGAGCGCAGACCAGAGCTGGGCTGGTTAAATCAACACGCTCCATCTCACGTTTGCATAGGGCAACACAATCATCAGATTAATTGCTAATTACAGTGGGTTGCTCTTAAGTAGATTCGCAGCAATAATAGTAATAGAAAGACTAAAAGGAGCATTATTAGCATAGTTAATTATATGACCATTGGCAAAGATTATTGATGGAGATACAAAATGCTGTTAAACAAGAAAGATATGTTTGACATTGCTTAAGAGAGGCTTCATTATTTCTTCATATCTTTTGGGGGTTTTTCTATCATTTCATCTGTGTTCCAAAAATGAAAAAAAAAAAAAAAACAGTAATTATCTCCGTTTGATCTCGACTAACAATTGTTTATGAATCTAAAGGGACAATAGTGCTTCTAAAATGCAAGTAAACACAGTCATCTTTATCAGCATAAAAACTCCAGTCACACTGGTCTGGCTTATGGGAATCTGTCATGTGATRACAGCAGACAATAGTAATTTATTGGTTTAGTCATAATCCTTTCAGTAGTCCAGATTGTTGTTGCAAATTTGTTAAAAACTCTGCTCCCATTCACTGAGCAGCAGTCCAACACCTGAAGCAATGACATGGGTGGGGAATATAAAGGAACACGCTGATATGGACATGAGCTAGACAAGGCCACAGAAAAGGAGATGAGAACAATGTTGCACAAACCGGAGGGAGATGCCTGTCCTCCCACACTGCCTATGTAATTTAATCTCCAAATAAAGATTCAGCCTAACCTTTCAAATGCTAAAAAGTATGAAAAAGAGTTATTAATCTGGCAATTATTTCTTATCCTTTGCAGAGCGGTCATTTGCCCCTGTGGAGGACTTGAAGGAGACACTATCTACATAAAACCACATTCTCATTTGATTTGTATTTATGTTAATATACACTCTTTTTGTCTTTTCCCTCCTCCCCTGGATTTTGTGCATTTGGCAACACAAATTTCATTGTTTCATCAGCCAGTTGATGAACTAGTGCTTAACATGACAACCTCACGGATAAATATTATATATATTTTAAATGATGTAATTAGCAAAGAAAGCAAGGAGAAGCTGCTGTGCGGGTGGCTACTTTCAATTCGTGTTCTGAAATAGACTGGATTTGACCGCCCCCTCTTTAAAAATATCCTAGAAGGGAAACCTCTACCAGAGTCCAACTTGGGCAGCAGATGCAATTACACACTGTCATGCAACTGAGGCATGATTTTGACAAAGCGATATAAATCTGTTTTCAGAGCAATACTCTGCAAGCAAACCACCATCCCAGACACTTCAAAGAAACGTGGTAGAGTATAAATGATCCTCTTAGCACATGCTTCCCCCACCATTATAGTCTGGTTATGCTCTGATCAGTTAATGCTAGTCATCACTTTTTATGAACCTCACCCACGAAGAGTAACGTGTAAACTGAAATTTAGGACTCCTGACCTTTAACACAAAATGGCCATAGGTGTTCCCACAGCTGTTAAATAAACTTATGTTTATGGAGCCATAAATGTAGTGCAGGTGAGGTTGTGATGTAATAACAACTTCCCTCGCTGCACAGTTTGTCATTTATACAGCGGCGTGCCATCGCTGGTGAATATTGTTTTACAATAACAGCACAGGTTCCTAGGATTAAATCACTCTTTCTTCATTTATGAGTCATTTGACCCTTAACCTTCCAGAGGAAGATCAAACCACTTCTGAAGGGCCACTCTTTTAACAGAGGAGCAAAACAGTTGGTTAGATAGCTAAGGAGGTTGGTATGTGCCCCCAGGGTTTCACAAACAACTGTCCTAGATCTTTTATAAGATAATCTTAACGTAATCATGTAGCCACAAATTGTCGTGTAAATTCCCAATTAAAAACACCAAATAGGAGCTGTAAATCATGACACAAGTGCCACCTTTTCAGGACTGAACTACAGTTTGAAAAGCAGTAGAGAAACAAGAGAAACTCTTGTTCGTGCGAGGTTTTCCAGCACTTCAACAAGCCAACAGCTAAACAGCTCATCTGATTTACAGGCGAGCTGCAAAGCAACAGGGAGAAGGAAACAGCTCAAAATTAAACTTGGGCCTCAACGAAGACCACGCCACTTACAAAACTGCTCCATCCTCCACGCAGGAATATGCTTGTAAAGTCTGCATTTGTGTTGGCATGGGTCCACACCCTCCCCTTGGCCCAATTTACATTAAATTGTAGCACTCCGCTGTTGGGAGGATTGCTGGCAATTTGGGAGGGAGGAGGGCTTTTTTTTTTTTTAAGTGGCAGCTTAATTACAGTACAAAACGTTAGACAAATAAATAGTCATTAAAGCCCTTGATTCATGGTTGATTGGCTTCTCTCCACTAACTTAAGCAAAGTTCGGATTAGACCTCAACTGGAGCCATTATCCGCAGTGTGTACATGGTGGGGAAACATCCACCTCTGCCACACCACTTCAGAAGAGATAGACCCGAGCTGAAAGCTGTGACTAGCAACAGCGCCAGTTCAATGTGTGCTTATCTGCAAACAGATTTCCAGCCCACCTGATGGGACATTGATAAGCATAGGTGCCTCCAGCTGAGGTGTCTGCTCTTCTCCACCCATCTTCACAAGCTGAACTCTGCTTTCCTGCAAAGATCATTCTCCTGCCGCAGCAACCCAAGCCACTTTGGGATTGGAGCTTTGTACTAAGAGGCTTTCACTGCACAACCACAGTCTTTCCCTAGGACATTTTTCCACACGCTAGCAGCCAGAAGCATCATGAGAATGTGCTTGATAGGCTGTGCATAAGCAATCCCCGCAATTAATTAACAACTTTAAAAGTGTTCTGCAAATGCCGCATCCAGTTGCTGTCAACAAGCAGTCAACAAATGCAGCTTGAGTTTTTCTTCTCTCATTTCACACTTTCCACATTTCCCAACACCCGCCAGAATGCTGTGGTGACAGATGCAGACAATAGATGCTTTACTAAACATGTCCTCGATATCTGCATAATCTCCTTTAATATATATCATTAAGTCGAGCCATTCCCATGTTATTGCTTCCCCAACACTGCTAGCACATCATGATCTGTAAGGAACTATTTATTGCTCTGAGAATGTGACTCTCCTGCCCAACCAGTCAGGCTTCAAAATTATACTTACTCATCCATTTTGTTCTCTGTTCCCTCCAGGACCTAAAATAGAAAGGACTAAAACGACAACTTGAAGCCTTCTTCTTCTTGTAATATAGCATTTCTCCTGCTTTTCTGTACTACCAACATTTAAGCATCTGCAAATCCAAAGTTATGCCAATGTGCTGTTGTCATCTGTTGGAATCCCTCTTCCGAACATTTTCAGCAGAAAATACAGTCATTCTTGCTTGTAGGGTGTGTAGGCTCTGAATCCTCTGAAAGCAATCTCAGATATCCTCAGGAGAAACAGGTTTTAGAACAGTAAAGGGACCACCTTCATCTGTGTTATCTCATACAGATCTATCCCAATTCACCAATGGAGTATTACAGTTCAGGCAGCAGAGCACATGCCAAGGGGAGTCAGCAGGAGACAGACAACATTTGAGCTTGAACTGAAGTACAGATATTTGCACAGCCACTCATAGCCTTGCCCCTGTACAGAGTCCTCTGCCCTTCAGTATGTTGGCTTTAAGTCCATGTTCTACGTTACTGTATAACCAAATTTAAACTCATGGAAGTATCTGCTAAACCCACTGCAGAGCTTACACAAAGCCTAAATGGAAGTAGGCAGGAGCAATCCCTTCGTTCCCACTGTACAAAGTCACCAGCAGGTTTGACGCGTTCAGCTGGACGACCACCACAACAGAAACAGCCAGTGAAGAGTCCAAGCTCTCCTGACTTCTGTGCTTTTCCAATCTTAAACTATCATCTACATTTTAGCACTACACTGGCAATAATAAGGACACAATTTGCATGTATTATGGAGGGAACGAGCATTTCTGGAAAACAGCACGGCAAGAGCAAATTGCTGTTAGATTTTTTTTTCCCCTGATTTTTCCCGTTGTGAAATCCACCCAACTGCTCGTGCAACTGGCAAATTGAAACGGGATCCTCCTACCCGAGCCCCCTAACACCGAGCCTTGTGCCAGATGACTGTATTTCTTGCATGCGTAAAATTTCCTTCAATCGGCTGACAGAAGGTTTGGGGTTTTCCAACTGTTGCGAACCTGGTTGAGATTATTGGGATGCTCAACTAGAGGAGTGTTGGGTTACTGTTCTTTTAAAGCATGCTTCCTCTGACAACAAAATGTAATTAAGGAGGCCATCGCTGTGTTACGGTCTCTTTTGAGAAGGTCTGCAAGAATGCAGAAAGGGCATGGCAAAAGTTGCTTAACCTTCTCAGAAATAAACGGCCCCAACATTTTAACATCTTCCCTTTGGTCCACATTGGTCACAATGATGAAACAATTTAAAGGAGAAAAGGTCAGAGCAAAGCAGTGAACTTTATGTGCTCTTCAGTGCAATAGAAGTTTCTGAACGTATTCGCATGGGAAAGGCATGCCTAGCAATATGAGAGAAGAGGATGGATTTCAGATTCTCAATTGACTGTTCAGAGAAGAAAGGGCTTGGTTATCTGAGTGAATCAAGCACAAAAAATGAAACACTTGCAAATTTTCCTTCTTAAGCTCTGTTCAGCAAAAGCAAGAAAATCAAGCTTCGACCTTTCCATCCAATATGCAACACACACGGCATCATGGAAAACCAGGCACCGCGCTTCCAACTGTAGCCATGCCGTACAAGGGGTTCAATTCAAAAACTGACATGACTAAAATTGCTTCTTTGTACAAAAAAGGCAAAAAAGATAAATTTGGTCGGGAAAAACATTTTATCTTAAAATCTCAAACCTTATCTAATTGCTTATTATATATATTTCTTTGTGCTTATATGCACCAAAAGTATTCAGGGAAATTCATAATTCTTCCTAGTAATGCAATTATCAACACTTTCAAATCTTTTTTTTTTTCTCCATGAAAGCCCAAAATTCTGCAGGAAATTTAAAACAAACAGAAACTAAAACCCACACCTTTCTTGTTACTTTTTATTATTATTTATATTTTATTATTTTAGTAATATAATATATATACTATTAACGCTTTTCCTTTTAAAAGTGGCTGGTGCTGATTACCCTCCTAAGGCAACCATCTACTTTAAGAAACTGCAAAAGTAATTTCATTACTACAAATGATTTTCCTGAACATGTTTTCTTCAAAATCCCCACAAAACAACAATCTCCTTTTCCTGGTTGCTGTGATTTTAACCTTTCTGGAGGTTCTTTTTTTTTTTTTCTTATGTATTTCTGGCCTGCATCAAAAAGACTGCTTATTTCCAAAAACACATTTTATATAAATTGATAAAGGTGTTTTCTTAACTATCAAAATTATTTACAGCATCAACCAATTCTACGTTTCAGTCAAGAAATAAATATAATTAATCATGTGCCCATCCCAAACTTTAAGTCCTGACTATTCAAAACTTCCAAGGGCAAATTGTAATCCAAAAATCTATTGAAGCCATTTGAAAAAGGAAAATTTGGGAAGGTTGTATCTGTGCCTGAACAATCCACAAGCCCAGAACGAGGCACAACTCAAGGAATGAATTCTTTGTGAATTACTGGCCCAGCATTGTCCTCGTAACCAGCAAGACACATGATTTACATTTCTTTTACAGGCAATAGTAGCTAATTGATGTCCTGGTGTGCTAGGGAATGAAGCAAAGTCATATAAATAAATCGTTTCCTAAATTTTTCCCAAAAACACATTAATATCTTAGACACCATGCAATTGTATGCCGTGAACACTGCTAAGACAGTAATCGTGTCATCAAGAGTTAATTTATTCTCAGCAAGTCCATGTAATGCAGATATTAATCTCCTGGAGCACACACTGTTGTGCAGGGTTAAAACACTCATGGTTTCTGAAATATAAACAAGTCTCTCATCCGCAGCTGTTCTCCAGCAGCTAAAGGAGCTGCGATTCGATAAATATTTCTCACGTACCAGTCTTTTTAGGAGAATGAGTGGAGAACCCCAGAACAAGAAGGGAGGGGAAACTTTTCCACATTTTCACACATTTCCGTAGCTCCTATGGTTGATGGCCATGGAGCTGCAGATGCATACGGATTGACTAAGAGTGAGCATAGGGCTCTCGGCAAGGCGACACGTGGGAATGGGAAGCAGCTCGCTTTTGAGACAGGAGACRTAACACAAACATCGCTGCAAGCAAACACATCGCTTCATAAATCCATCTCGCTCCACCTTGCGCCATGCAATTAAAAGCAGAGAGATCACACGCACCAGAGCAACGAGTGATGATGACACGGGCTTCTTTTTTTCCCAGGCTAGCACGGGGACAGGCCACCACTCAACCAGCATCACCATGACGCAGCCAACAGGACTAAACTGCCCTTGAACGTGTGTCCCCGCAAGCCTAGCGCGTCTTAAGCAAGGGTTGGGTTAACGTCCCCCGTAGAGCATTCCAGGGAGCCCTGCTCTGCGCCCTGCATTTTCCATGCTGGCAGCCCTGGGGAAAGCCAGGAATGAGAGGATTCGCTACACTTCTTCCTCTAGCTTCTCTGCTCCAGTTGGCTGCCTCTAATATGGGCTCTGCACAACTGCTTTATGATATCTTCATCAGTCGCCGGCAAGCTCTGGGTCACACGCGGTGAGATTTGGAGGTGGAACGGTGCTAATTGGCTGAAGGGCCCTTTTGACCATAGTCAATTTCTACTAATTAGAAAAAAAAAAAAAAAAGAAAAAGAAAAAGAAAAAAAAAATGAAAAAAAAATGGTGGTGAAGAGCTTTGAAGATGAATAAGCTTTGGGGAAAGCATGAGGCATTATTAAAGGGAAAAAAAAAAGTTTGATCCTTTTTAAAATTCGTATTTAAGGAGCTCAAAGTGATTTTAAGTGGACCAGCTGTAATGGCTAACCACCAGAAGATTAATACAGTGTCTTTGGGGAAATTACAGTTTATATTATACAACCACCTTTACTTTAAGGACTCCTCCTTAGAAATTTCAATCCAGTTCCATTCAGTGTGCTTTTTATACGGCACTTAATCCTCCCTCTTACCCAACTAATTTGTAAGTGTAGATTATAATTACTATAAAAATAATGGCAATGGTTAGACAAGTAAGTTCAAGCCTGCACGTGACAAATATCCTATTCTAAAACAGTACAAATGACTCAATCATATTGGTTTCCATTCGCTGGGTGCTTCATGTACTTGCAGCTTTTTCATGACAAAAACCTAAGCACTGTGAGCACCTTCACGGAGCGTTTTGGAGGGCCAYGTCCTGTGCTGGTTAGAGCAGCACAGCCCCCTTCCTTATCACATGCTTAAACAGCAGTCATCTCTCTTGGAAATGGCACAGAAAGAGCCAAGAAAAACATGAAGCTCTGCTTTCCTCTTGCTTCATTTTGAGGGTATTTGATATGGAAACCTGTTTTATGTAAGACTTTTTTTTTCTTTGCAATGAAGCATGGTGCAAAATATCCAGAACTGACACACTGCTTGAGCTGCAAATGAAGAGTATTCTACTAGGGCAAAAACATCCCCTTAATTTCCAGCTCCCATAAGAAAGGTSCCTCTCTCACACTGTCCTTAGGGCAGCATCTGTTTCCATCTGTGTACATTTGCTCATACTTTTGCTCCAAMCACATGTTCCAAATTCCAGCCCAAGTGACACACCATCCTTCTCCAGCAGGAAGGACTGTACCTTGGCTTACCAAAGCAGCTACTCCCAGGAGATACCTTTGCGTGATGAGGTGCATGTTTGCACTTATTAGTGCATGCTGCTTTTCTCCCCTCCCTTCTTAAATTGCCACTCAGAACTAATTTAGTCCCTGTTAGTTGGAATGATAAATGGAAGGCATATTTGGCAACTGTCATACCTTTTTGGCCCTTCCTCTTACCTGTAAAACTGAAGATGAAATTACTACCCCGCTGTCATTACTAAATTATTGCCAAAAAAATATCCAGATAGTTCATAGATACACCAAATAGAAGAAAGAAGGAAAAAAAAGATTTGGATTTTTATGTTGATTACTACCCTGCTTTGCAGGCATATGATGTGAAGTCCTAGGACTTGGTAACATAATTTTGTACAGTAGTAAATAACTAAATAAGGTGTAATGAAGTAAAGAACCAAGAATGAGGCATTTTGGGGGCATCTTAAGTTACATAAAAGCAAGAGGAATGTAGCTTCCTTCTAAGATGGATATGCTGGATTGATGCACTTCGTCATGCAGGAACAACTGTTTTCCGCCAAAATCTGTCCCAACCTTTCGAAAGATTATTATAACTTTAAAGGAGTCTTTGACWGTCTGCCAGGCAAAGCAAGTCAAATCCCAGGAGATCAGCGTGAAGAACCTGTTGTTCTTGMAAACCCAAAGTTTAGTTTCAGGGAAATGCAACCATGACAAATCATGAGCTTGTGGATGTCTGTACACCAGGGATGGGTCATTCTCATGTACTACCGATCCCTCGGGTAAGCAGAGTCCAGAGGGAAGGTACCTGAGTGACATTTCAGCTTACATGTCAAAACAGAGGACAGCAAGCAGCTCTGTGGAACTCGGCAATAGGGAACCTTGTGTCTCCTCCCTAGATCTGCTGTCCTTCCTCCTCCAGCCCTGCTACGGGTCTAGGCAATGAACTCCATCAAAGGAACAGGACTGAAAACACTGTAATGCAAAACTGTCAGGCAAAAATCACTTATTTTACCAAATAAGCATGGCTCTTTTTTTTTTTTTTCCCACTAGACATCTAGTCTTATCCTCCTCTCTTGTAATAGCTAGAAAATGACACATACATAGCTCCCTCATGTAAAAATAGAAACAAAAGAGAGCGATACTCAAAACTAGTCTACTAGGAACAAGTCTCTTCCTTAGAAGTGGGAAAAAAGCCTACAAAACATACCAAGCATGTGAATTAACTAGTGCCAATGCTTCCAAAAACACAGAAAGCAAAAGAAGTTCCAAGAAAACATTGGTATTTATATATCTGGGGCTTTCCATCAGATCTTGCAATGTGACAACAACACATGTTGGTGTCAGCACAGGTCTTACTGGCAACACCTTGAAAACTGTGTGGAGGTATTGAAAATAAACAGCACTAGCTGTGATTTCAGTGATAAAATACGAATGTAAGGAAAACCTCTTGGGATCCATAATCTAGAATTGTCATGAGACGCGGATTGTCTGTCTTTCTGATAAAAGATGTCAGTTCCTTTTCTGGGTTTTCAGCAGAAAGAAGCTCTTGTGATTATTAGGCTGGCTGTGTACCATGAGGTCTGTTGACAGACTCACCACGCGCAGTGGATGTGTCTGCTTCACCCATCAATGTTCCTAAAATTTCTGTATCAAAAGAGCGCCGCCACCCAGTCTTCACCACAAAAAAAAAAAAAGAAAAAAATTAAAAAAAAAATTAAAAAAATCCAATTCCCGAACCCCAGAACTTCTCATTTCCTTTAGCACACATTGTGGAACGAGAGCGAAATTTCCCGGTACCCACACAGATCAAAAAGCTTCCACAAGGCTATCCCACATTCAGCATTCATAATTTGAAAAAGCCGGCGACTAATTAAGCTTGATGAAAGACCCGTTCGCCGCTGCTGTTTTTCAGATCTAGAAGCTCCTGCTGTGAGGTGCTCACTTTTCTCTTGTACAGGATGTGCACCCTGGACCAGCACAGATTCAGATCCTTTGTGGGGAGTCAAGCTCTGGAAGGGGATCCTAAGTTGTAACATGCTGCTTTTAAAACCARTAAAGAGGAAATACATTCCACACTCAAAGCTACTATACTCAAGTACCATTTAATGCTCCAAAGACTGAAATATTGACCTTTCTGCTGCCAGCATCAACTCTGCTGCCAACCTAGCAAATGGAGAAGTGAACTCTACACAAAACAGACCTGTTGTGCAACATGTTAATTTTGAAGTGTAGAAATGAAAATTGTTTTTCCAAGTGCTGGTAATAAAACAGAACCCACATGAGTTCTCTAAATATAAATTTCTGGGCGGAATCAGCAGCAGCTCTAGTTTTGCAGACCACAGCCTGGTTGGTGAAGATTGCCCTGGTTTTCATGGGAAGCACAAGGAGCTGCACTTCTCTGAATCCCTAGTAAAAGGAACTGGGGGGACCACATGGCACTTGGAGAC
Source organism: Nothoprocta perdicaria (assembly GCF_003342845.1). NCBI lineage: Eukaryota > Metazoa > Chordata > Aves > Tinamiformes > Tinamidae > Nothoprocta > Nothoprocta perdicaria. The sequence continues at coordinate 160,881 of NW_020455469.1, read as the reverse complement.
ATTACTCCAAAGCCTGAAGAGAGGGACGACAAATATGCTCTTTTCTTGCCAAACTTACATTCACAGTTCTCAGCTGCTCCACGCCTGAAAATTTCTAACACTCAACCCAGTTGAAAACAGGTTGTCCTCCAGCTTCTCACACAAAACCAACCACACATGCAAAGAACAGAATCTAGATAGGTCCCTGTTGACGTCACTGAGTCAACCATTCCTGCACGGGCTGTAGGTAGGCACCATGATCCCAGGAACCACACTCTTTTCCTTCTCCCAGTAGTTACAGTCCCAAGCAACACTGCCTCAATCAGCTGCATTGCACCTGGACAGCAAGGAGAAGCAGCTCTCATCCCTCAGCTTGACAACYCCAAGCCTGCAAGTGTACATTTCTGCATGAAATTGTTCCAAAACATCCTTTCCACCCACACTGCTGCTTGTGACTCACGTTTGCTTCACTACCCAGTGTGGGAGAGCTGCCTCAGCTCTGCCTGGTCACGTTCGTGCTCCTCGTGGGGCTGTTTCTGTTGCCCAGAAGGTCAGTGCGTCATCTACCAAGGGCAAGGCAGGAGCCCACGCTTACCCTGCCATATGGACCTCTTGCAGGCTGCCACGTGGCAACATCAAAGTGTCATCATCCAAAAATTCTTCCTTACAACTCAAACAGTCTTCCACGGAAAGAGAAACCACACAGTTCATAGCAARACCCTGTCTTCTACCCCATACCACCAACAAAAGGCCACAGGAAGCTCAAACATAAATGAAGRATTGCTGAAGACAAAAATGTCTGTAGGTTATAGTTACGCCTATGGCACAGGCAGAAAGAATAGCTGAACCTTGTCAAAAATACAGTCCCTGAAACCCTACCAGTGTTAGTGACACTGTCAGCTTCAGCTTATTAGCCACACAAATGTCCATGCAAATCAGAGCTATGCAATGTTTTTAAAAATGCTCCTGCAACCATGAATCAATATGCACGTTTTCTTACACTGCTTACCTCCTCTTGCTTCCCCGCATCTCCACCCTCTTCTGAACTTTCCTCTCACCCCTTCCCTAGAGCATAGCAGCTAAATGCCCAGCATGTAATCTGTGTTGATGAGCAAGTAATTTCATTAATTAATCTGGGAAGCTGGATAGTGCAATATTTTTCAGGCAATTCCTTTCATCACAAGCCTGGCTTTCAGCTGATTTTCGGTATGTGCAAACCATCATTGAGGTGCAAGGGAGAACAGCAATGGGAMAAGTCACCCTCCCCAGAGCAGGGCCGCTTGTTTCCCAAAGCAGGCAGCTCCCAACAGCCAGACCAAAACTCACTGAAGTCCACAGAAATATCCTTTTTCATTGACTCCAGTTGCCTTTGGATCAAATCCGCCAACTTCTGTAATGCTGCAAGGTTATAAATCCTAGTGAGTTTGGTAGAAGTGGGGACGGAATCAGCAATGCCCACTCCTACTTTATTACTTGTCCTAGTTTGATAAAAACATCATGTCACATGATTTTTCCTGTTTATTTTTCTCTTCTCTTCTTTCTTTAAAATACATTTTGATTATGCCAAAAGGGCAAATGGCCAGTTTAACTGACTTGAGCCTTTGATCCTCATGAGTTACATATCTCTTCAGCAAGGTTCTCATTTGAAGTGCTTTCAGCACCTGATTTATTAACAGTCGGGTGGAGTTAGGCTGTTTTGCAATTCCTGAGAAGCTGATAATAAATCTGATGCTAGTATCACAGGTGGTGCTGATATTTTAGCTGGATTGCAAAAAAAAGTTCATAAACTGAAACAAATGTTCCTGTATTGGAGCTTCCATCCTGGAGTCCAGAAAGCAGCTTTTGTTGTCCATTCTGCTGGACATTCGGCCTTTCATAGATTTCCTCTCTGATTACCCAACAATTCAATCTTTTAAACGTCTTCCTTTCATATTATACTCATAAATTTTATTTTAATAAAAATAGGTGTCTAAGAGGCATAAACAAAAAATTCCAAAAAATCCTTCTTAATTCCTTCTCAAACCTCTTGCACATTTTGTTTAAACCAGATGTTTCCCCTGACTTGTCATTGTGATGAAAGGAAACCCAATATCCCCTCTGCTTTCCAGGGCAGAGCTGCAGAAACCAGGAATGACAGAGGAAGAGCAAGAACCATCTTAGCTGGGAGGTGATTATTATTAGCTGGAAGAGAAAGGGCGAGGACACATGCTGATGATGGAAACTCATGTATTTGATCATGCTTGTTACCTTTTTTCTCACAGTCTAAAATATTTTTGAAGAGTGCATCTGTGTGATTCAATACTCCAGCTGAAACAAAGTCAAATAAACTCCACCCACCTGTTAGGCAAGGTTTTGCAAATCCAGTATTAATGTCATGTTCCTAATTATATTTCACTTCTCCTGTTACATTTTTTGCTATGATCCTGTCTTCATTGAAAGCAGCTTTCATCTTAAACAGTTTTTCCTCTCTCTTCTCCCCCTTCACCCACCCCAACCACCATTCCTTATGTACATCCTGGTAATAGTTCTGATTTTCATGGATAATCTTACTTCCAAACCATTTGCAGTATAATAGTAATTGTATGTGCTCATTCAGGCTGACTCACCCATGAGTCTCTCAAGCTTTGCTTAGTTTATAAAACCACTGCAAATGATGCAAAATAGACAACCAGGAGCTCAGAGCCAAGCAAAGCTGCTTTACTGTCTGGAAATATATATATATATATATATATTTCCATATATATATTTCCAAAATATATTTCTTCCCCTTAAACAGGCTACCATGTTGTCCTCAACATGAAGACTAAGTGAAATACAAGACGCAACTTACATGGTCTGGAACTTACATAAAAACAGAGCCCAACTGAGAAAAAGATTGATCTTTCATAGATCCAGTGATCCAGTTTCTACTTCCGAAAAGGATCCAGGCCTATGCTTAAWTTCCATTGGTCTCTGTGTTTAAATGGAAAATAGGGCTGAGGAATGCCAGATGGTCCTGAAACCATCACGTTCTCCTTCCATGCTCATCTCATATGTCAGAAATTTAGGAAGAGGTAAGATCATTCAGCCAGTACTGTGAGTGCTTTCTCTTCATATTTCTTTCTCCTAAACCATTTTGGTTTGGTTTTTCTTTGGTAGTATCCCCATGGATAGTTAAGACACTGAAGGCATTTCCTAATGTGGAGCTCTTCTCCTCTTAGCACTAAACCTCCACCTCTTCTTTTTACTTTGCAAAGCTGCATGTAGCTGAGGGTTTGAGAAATCTTAAATCTTCTTCTCACTAATCACTAATGTGTTCCAGGCTAAGAATGTCAGTCTCACTGATTGGCAAAAATTTTACCTTACACCAGCACTTTACTTCCCAGCTGTCATCATCTTGTTACCCAGGAGCTGCATTAATCCATTATAGCTGTTCTTAGAAGTGCGTAATTGGTGCCTCAGCATCAACGCCCAAATGGCAGAATAAGGCCAAAGCGAACCACGCTTGCATGTGCAGATCTTGGACCAACCAGCCCTTCCAGAACAAGTTAGTGCAGCCCCTGACCTGTTGCGACGGGACCTTTTATAGCTCCAAGCAACCAAGATTGTAGGAGAGGATGACTCTGGTAAGCGCATCCTAGCTGTAGTCCAAGCACAGCTGTAGGCATGCATGACACTGCAGTTATGGTGGCACTTATCTACCATCCTGCACCTATGCAAGGAGAGGTCCTCAGAAAGCAGCTACTCTGGCTTCAGGTCAGCTTTGCATCAATGGAACAAAAGCCTGCAATCCCTAAGGAAAATTTACACCTCCTCTTCAACCTGCACACTCGTGCCTGTGTAAATGCAGGCCCTGAAATATAGGTGATTTACCACCTCCCATGGTACCACCTTCCTCTGTGGGCCAAGGAGCAGCTTTGGCTGAAGTTCAGCCAAATTCACAAACTCCAAACAGCCTTTTTTTTTTTTTCTTTTTTTACCCCTCTAGAAGAGAGGTTTTAGTGATGTGATTTTTTGCTGTTCTGTTACCAGTTGTAGAGAGAGGCGGGAATGCTTGGAAGTGTTTGAGGGCTGACATGACAGAACACAACAGCCTTTCAGTGTCTCAGTGGTSGACTGTGTAAATTAGTAGCTAGACCATTTTACAAATGTATATTATTTACCCAGCAGATGCTGTTACAGTCTCTTGTGTAAATTCATAATTAGACTATGTACTGCTTTGTGAAAATCCTTTAATAACAAAGGTGCCACTGGGTGCTGGAATAATTAAATCAGCCCATTTGAAACAACACTAGTTCACCACTTCAACTAGGGTGATATAATATTACACATTCCTGTAAAAACAGCCAGAGAAATTGAGAATGATCAGCTACAAACATCAGATACAAGGGATAATGTTACCCATTCAGTAGCTTTGGGTTTGGCATGAGTCTAGTGTCACAGTTGAAAAAGTTGCAGCCAACATACCAGGAGCACAGACAAAGAACAGATGATCCATCTCCTCTGCCATCTATCACGCGCAGCATTGCCAACTCCAGGGCTTTACCAGCACTGACATTTAAAACAAAGTATGTGTCAACCATATTAAATAATATACCAAGCTGTGGGTTATTAAGTGTGGGGTAATTTGACCACAGCAATTAAACTGAGATTAAAGAATGATAAAGGCAATGTTATACACACTGTTCAGTGGGGTTTTTGGAACATATGGAGTCCTGAGTATTTCCAAGTGTGAAAGCCACATCAGATATTAAGGCGCTTGTCAGTCACAATCAACATCCTTCTTCTGCACCCTCCCTCCTCCCCTTCCCCTGGTGAGACGACACTTTTCAAAGGCGAGAGTTTCTCTTTTGCATATATTAAACAAAGGAAACATCTTCTGCCTTAAGCCTCCATGGGGTGGCCCAAGGGACATGTTAGCAAAGCTATAGTTTACATGCTTGCACACTGAAATTACACGATTTGCCAGTCTCTTGGCATGACAAGCAGTCGGTGGAAGAACCGTGGAGAGTCACTGTGCASAGAGGCTCGTAGTCCCCCACAAACAAGGCTATTTTTAGAGCTGGAACCTGCTGAAACGTCTACTTTTTCTCCCTCAAAGAGTTTTGCGATTGGAATCTAATGGAGAATTTGCACACAGCCATCTTTTCTGCACRCACAAAAGCAACTGTATTCAGTCCAGCTGAGTTAAATCCACCCAAAACGAAAACGTAAAGGGCACGAGGCAGCTCATGAGCAATCTGCTCTCCCATCATGTCTGCAGGCGTTTCCCCTTCCAACAGCACAGCCAGATAGAAAAGCAGTCAAGACCCCAGCTCTACAAAAGGGGCACTGGAAAACCAGGGTTGGAATTACTTATTCCAACCATATTCTTGGAAGTATTTCATCACTTATAAGACAAACTTCTAAGGAAAGGTGAGCTTGCATTTCCTAACTATACAGTTACCAAAGATGCCATGAAAATACTTCAAGATAATTGAGAAAGAGCCTTGCCAAGCAATTGCAGTAAGTGGGGGTCAGCTATAACATACCTAGTACTAATGCACACAAAGAAAAATCCTAATAAGACAATTGAAGCTCATAATCCATTTATAAACAAGGTCTCTTAGGATGATCCTGATGGAGTGAGCCACCACAGTGCTCCTCATAAACAGCTTTGCCTTCCCTCTTTAATATTTTCAGGTGCCTGCCTTTGGGACTGCTTTGAAAAATTTCAAATAAAAAAAAAAATACATACATAAAGTGCAGTATTTGCTCATCTCAAACCTGAACAATGGAACAATTCAGGTACAATACATATAGATTATGAATATCCATCCATACTTTGAAAGCCAGCTTGCCCATCAAAAAACCAGCAGGTATCCAGGACAGCAAAGAAAATAATAATAATAAAAAATTCCTACAACATTAAAGAAAAATAAAGCAGTACTCTAGCAAAATATATATGCAGATAAACACATRAAGATATGAGAGCCAGCATTTAGAAATGTCTAAAGAATCCTTAAAATACTCTCAAAACTCAATGAAGCATAAATGAGAAAATTAAAATCTCCTCAGAAATTACTGAGATATAAAACATTCCACAATTGCTAAAAAAGGCAACATACCCAGGCTCGATAGGATATCAACATTGCTAAAAATGTAAACTGCTTACCTCTTATTTGAAGGCTTTTATACTTTTTTTTTCTAAAAAAAAAAAAAATGCAATTCTTGCATACCTTTCCCTACTTGCTTATCTGCAAGCACATAAGTAGTTCTGTCGCAATCAGTGAGGCTGTTCATACTCTTCAAGCTGAGCACATACTTCATTCAAAAGGAAAGGCAAAAAGGAAAGAAAAAAGGAAAGCCTATTGAAACATGGGAGATAGCTCCATTGGAGTGATCCTCAAGGAAGGAAATGCCAACACAAATGCAGCCTCTGCACTAAAAACAATTTTAACAAATTGTTAAAATTACAGATTCGTATGTTTTACCCCCTTATCCAATGCTTAACACCAAAAGCACAGCATTCGCATTTCATCCCTCTTGATGTTTTTATTGCTTTTCCTTGAATGTTACACTATTATAGTTCTTTTTCTAATGGTTTCCATTTTATTTTCTTAAATTAACTTCTGTTCTTTTCATCTTTGACTATTTCCCCAATATTGYGCACCGCTCTACTACTCCTGAATGGCATTTCCTAGCAAACTATTAATTTGCCTAAAAAGAGATGATCTTAATGTGGAATAAACTGCACATTCCTCTACTGAAGGCAAAATTTATTATGGAAAAGAGCGGACAGAGAGCAAAACGCCATGGTCAGGAACAGACTTGTGCAGTCCAAGCCCAACTTCAGGCAACTTTTTCCTCTTTGGAAAGTTCCCTCTGTGCTAGACCATCCTGTGATACAAGGAACGTTACTACTGAGGCATCAGCCATGAGTGAGACGTTCTCAAAGGGAAAACCTGGCGGGAGAAATAATCTGAGGAGCGAAGAGAGCTTGTTCTTCACCGTTCAGAAAGATTTGGGGAGCGCTGAGGGCTCCAAGCCTCAGTGCTGGTGCTAGAACTCAGGCTCTTAAGGCCATCCCCAGGGCACATTATACAGCACAGGCTGTTCACTTTGCTGCAAACTGAGCTCTGTCCTGCCCAAAGGACACCTCTTTTCAGCTGGGCAGCAAGTTTTGGTCTCCTTTCTTATGAACTATTATTTGACCACCTTTGCCATTTGCCACTAGTGCTGGCACATACCTTCTTTTTCATCTCTGTTCCTATGTGTATAGACTATAAGTATAAAATAGAGCACAGTAAAATAAACTAGATTTTYTTTTTAATACTACACACAGGGAAAAGGAAATTTTAAAAAGTTCTCTCTACTGCGCTGGCAAATGACAAATTTCTTAGGACCTTCTTTTTAAAGACCTAGCAGGAGCGAGGGCCATTTCTAGAAAAAGAAATCTGCATTTCAACAAGCACGTTCACTTAACAAAAATATTACATCGTTGCTTAATAGTGTGGTATGATAAAAAGTATCCATAAAACACTTACTGAAATGTGCGGACATAATCTTTTGGCCTTGGAAAAAGCACAAATAAATACAATTGTGAACAACATAGAGCTGCACAACGATGAGACAATCAGCATTACACTTGCAAGAGGAAAGACATTCAAAGTGGCTTTTTCTGTATGTGTAAAAGCTAAACATTGTTTTCCTTGCTAGCATCCCAGGCAGCATCACGCATATGCAGTTAATCATGTCTTTGTTTACATAGACACATTACGATTACATTCTAGTTTTCCTAACTCTTGCACGTTTAAATGAGAAACATAATGCTAACCATGAAACGGAGCCAAATATTCTCCTGAAAGAAGAGGAAAAAAGTCCTGTGGACCTTGCCTCGGCTACAAGAGAGGTATTAATTACACAGCTTTCCAACTCTAATCTCTCATAATTACTTTTTAACACTGTTCCCTGAAAAAAAAAAAATCAGCATTTAGCTAACTTGCTCCTCGACTGCTCAGAAATCTTAAAATCTTTTGTGACCCTGCACTGCGGGAGCTTCCTCTTGAACTGAGCACAGCCAAGATTAGACCCAAAATAAGCTCTGCTCTCACACTTTGCATACTGATTGTACTGCTTTTCTTCCGGTCTTTAGGGCCCAAAACCTGGCAAGATTCGTGTCCTTTAAAGATGAGCGCTCATCTGCCCGAAGGCCTCCCTGTTCCACTTTCGTAGCCCGGAGATGCTGGGGAAATTGGAAAGAACATTAAGGAGATGCAAGGCAGGAATAAGATGACATTCTCCAACAGACTCCCTGTCCCAGGTCTCTGATGCCTCCAGGAAAGACCTCAAGAAACATTTCTACCAGGAAATATGCCTTCATGAGAGGGGAATGAGTTTTGCACATGCCCACGATGACAGGATATATATTTGTGTGCTTGCCCCTCTGGCTGAGCACGAGTCTACCCAGGATTCTTTTTTTAAAAGGGGGAAATAAAAAAAAAATAAAATAAATAAAAATAAAGACTTCTTATTCTTGCAAAGACATTGAATACATTCATAATATGAAAAGAGGTAGGCAAAGATGCTTTCAGCAAGATGCATGTTGCCTCCCTCACTCAGGCAGCCCCATTAACACGAGGGAAGGTGAGCCGTCTGTGAAGGTGAGCCATTGCCTCCGAGTCTTCCAGTAAGTATGAACATCACATCCTTAGCCACAAGGTAAGTATATCGCAGGTGTATTCCAGGGCAGAGCGCTGAAGCAAAGAGGAGAACRGCATCGCTCTCACACAAAGCTTTTCTGGTTACAGAACAATTATAAGAGCTTTCATAAAACTGCACTGTTTTATTAAGCAGAAAAAATCTCCATGATGTCGTGGAAGAGCAATTCCCACAAGCGACTGAAGTATAGCCCCTATCTTTTTCCTTTTCTTTCTTTTTTTGTTAGCTTTAATTTGCTTGTACTTTACGTTCATTGGCAGCGCTGCTAGAATGTATCTTTACAACCTATTGTCTTAGGTAAGATTATATCAACAGCTCCAGATGGACCACTTTTAAAAATAAATTCTGCTTTCCCTTATCATTGACAGGAATCACATTTACATATTCTCCTGGTGGAACTGATAATGCACCAGATGATTAATGCACCTCGATGTACTGATACCTGTAGACTGTTTGATCAATGTCTCGCAAAGAAAGTGTCTTTCATTCAGGATGCTCAGAGCCCAAAAACACCCCGTGATTAATGTAACTAAATGTTTRGGGTCAACTGTAGCTACAGTTCCTGTTCCTGATTCAATATCAAACTAAAGATAGGTCACAGGAGAGTGGATTAGTCATGTGAAGAAAAAGTCTGAGTGTGCGACTGCAACTATCTCCTTAAGGGATGCTAGAGAAGAGTTCATTGCATTTCTCAGTTACTACTGCAGTAATCTGCACGGTTTTCCACCTCATTGTTAAACAGAGCAGCCCAACACGCTAAGCCTTCTAATGCCAGTATAAAAATAAGTGGGTTTGATTTAGTCCCTGGCATTGAAGTTTGGATTTATTCAGATTTATTTATTACAATTAGAGAGCCACGAAAATCCAACTCTCTGAAGTTATTCCCCAAAGCAAGCACTTCTTACAGTTGGAAGAAGAACAAAACGCCTGGTGAACGCTAGACCTTTCCCTGGTTTTACTTGATCGACTGACGTAGCACTGACTACTTCAGCCCGTTCTTACAACAGCTGTTTGGTGTCTCATTAAAAACAGACGTGGGGACTTGCTGAGGGATGGCTTTTCCTTTCGCTTGTGCTCCTTTACTCCTCTAATRTGCAGGACCCATAGACGCCAAGCAGGCAAGGAAGGAAAATGTCTGCTCTTGCTGCCAATGCTTTTCCTGGCTGCACCTCTCCCCAACCAAGTCCCCGACTAGGAGGCAAGAAAGTAGGCAAGAGAGAGAGATTTGGATTTATTCCTTTATCCAGCTCCCTAGGTTGGGAACTATATCGCCTTAGGCTTTCGCTATAGTCAATAGAAAGAGACAGGCACCTCCACGGGGAGTTTCGGTTTGTAGGAAGCCTGAATCATTGCAGAGCTGTCTCTCTCCACACCAGCTATAGAGGAAACGTAGACATTTGAGTGAAGCGCTTGAAGTTAAGTATGGTGATTCCAGKCCAAAGTAGAGCATGCCGGGAACAGATACAGAGATCCTGCAGGATAAATAGGCGTTGGAGCTGAGTTTTGGGGATTATCCCTGGAATTGCCGYTGGTTCCCAGGAGAATAAAGGTGATGGGAAGCTCCCTCAGTCCCCCTYATTCCTCATTCATTCTTCCCTCTGTTCACAGCCCTGTTCTGGCCCTCCACTCAGTGAAAAACAAATCAATAAATACCATTTACTCTGATGCTATGTCCATTTGGTGACCTGTGTTCCCACGCTTTTAAATAAGACCTTCCTAACATCAGCTGGGGGCTGTTTCCTGAGACCAACTCTCATAGGGTTATTGAGAGGAACAAAACACCTCCGTTATCGGAGACCAGGAGAAAGGGAATGCTGGGTTCCTGCAGAGCTGACAGCATGTGAAAAAATAAAGTATTAACTCTGTACTAGTAAACAGGCCAGAAAAGAAAGGGGAAATCATCACATTGTCCAATCCAAACATAATAATTTATCTCTTAATTAAACAATGAGCTGTGCTGATGCAGAGCTTAGGGCTGAACTGTATCCATCCTCTATGCAAATGTGCTAGAGAAGAGCTACAACAGAAAGAGCCTTTCTTCTCTCCCAGTGCACTCACACCAGGAACGGGGAAGCCCAGGGTCAGCTGGCGGGATTCCCTTCCTCGGGTCCAACGTGGAGCCTGCTGGACAGAGCCAATCTCTGGGATAATTCTCTCAGCCCACCTCAGCTTCTGTCCTGTCTATGCCATCGGTGGGAGTGGACGTGACAGTAAATGTCACTATATCACCTCAAAAGCCCAACAGACGAGTCACACACCATAGACGGGATGAATCCCAACCTCCATGACCAGCCTTGCTCATTCAGAGCCTTCTCCCTCTCGCTGCTGCCTCTCTGGCTACTGACCTGCCTGTCCTGGGGCCAGACTTTGCAAGGTGATTAGTGCTAGAGGAGCCGACATCATCTTACATGCAATACCTGGCAAAAAATAAAGAAATAGAGAAGTCTACTCTGAAAACTGCTGGTTTGCAATGCAGTTTATGATCTGGAGCATGGCAGTCTCAAAGGTAAGATGATCACGCAGGGAAACATATCACTGGGGAATTGCCATTCCTTCCTGCACATCCACAGAACAGCCTAAAATGCTAAAAAAAAAAAGTGAGGTTAGACTCAAATTCTTGCCACAAGCGAGCACCTCCAGCTCCGCCAAAGCACAGTTTGCACCTTGCCTAAATTCCCAACCTACAAGGGCCTCAGCAGCTCACGCTTTTGGGCAGCTGCTACGTTAACACATTGTATAAGGGAAGATGACAAGYCCGATACCAAATGTACACTGCTGCAATTTAGGTGGCGGCGGCAGAACTACTCTTGACTTCCTTCATGGTCACTCGTGGTTCCTGGGCTGTGTCGTCATCCCTGCTCGAGCGCTGCAAAGCGCTATCACCAGATAAGCCCGCGAGCCCCTGCGCCCCACACCGCTCCCAGCAAGGCCAGGGAAAGGTGGCCTGGACACTGACCTCTGCCTGTCAAAAGGGCCCTTTACCCGCCAMGATAATGGGACAAATTTAGAGAAACCACGTCAAAGCTCTCGGAAGGCTCCGGGCTATCAGACACGTCAGCCAGGACGCRGACCTTTCTCCTGCAGCGCTCCAGTTGGGCTAAGCGCAGCTCATTCCCTGCCTTCTCTTTCTAAGGGCTTCCTAAACGTGGCTTACTGTGTCACTCCGTAATTACACCGTGGACCTCGAGCATTGCAACTGCCAAGAGCTTTCAATTTAAAGAGGCTCAGAGGTTGTGTTTATTATTCAATAAACACATTCATTAATGTTGAGTATCCTTAATACTGAGACAGCTGCAAAAGTTAACRTATAAAAAATAACTATTATGAAAAGTATTATCAATAATTTTAGGAATAATGTACATGCATAATGAATGAATTTTGCCCGGGGTAATAGCTTGCGTCTTGGCCTGATTTAGTATGGAGAAACTGCATTATAATGAAAGGCAGAATTATCACATAGTATAACTGCTGGCTTTATCACTGCTTGGTAGGATCCTAAAACTGTCAGCAAAATGTTAAAACTACACTCACTTAAATGGTCTCTATAATACAGAACTACATGCACGTGGATTTATTGCCCTCAGAATAAAGCAAACAACTTCAACTTCAACATCACTGATTTGCAAAACGTTAATTATTCTGCTGTAAAAAGGTAGATCAAAATAAAACAGGATTGCATTTAACAGAGGGGAGGCTCAAAAAGGGACCTTACCAAATACGCATTCTTGATTCTAAGCATGAGATGAAAAGATTTACTTGTCAGTTGAAAGGTTTGTTTTCCCCTATTGAATTTCCTCAAGTATTTTTGTAAATAACACTAGCTTGGGCTGCTAAAACATGAAGGATTTTTCATTACTGAGAACTAGACTTGATTTGTCTTTTTAAATGCCACAGTAAGAAGTGAAATGTGACTTCACTTTGCAAAGAATTTCAAGTTATACAGTGCAATAGATCCCTGAGGAATGACTTAAGAGTGCAGCTCTCTTAAGAGAGCAGCTCTGTCTGCACAAACCCAAATCAAATGGAATAATAAAATGGAACTGCTTTATAAACACCATAAATATATTGCRAAAATAAGTGAATGTTATGTACACACTTTTATACTAAACAAGTTCAGCGCAAGCAAACAATGTATGCTAAGCATAAACAATTACATTTATAGTGAAGGACTGCTACTGTGTTGAAGATTTTATTGCACATCAGCAGTAAATCTGCTTTTCATCATCAAATGGCATTTAATTGCCTACAATGAGTCTTATGAATGCACAATATAGCAATGTTTTAAATTATATGGGCCACAATGGATTACATAAAATATGAACGGTGTGATGTTSATCAGAATTTTTTGCCTAATACTTCACAGCCTTATCAACATTCTTTAATTAAAACTAGTTGTTAGTAAGAATAAATCTACTATAGCATTATTTTAAGGGAGGCTGCAACATGACCTCTAAGGCTTTCCAGGATCCCTCTACCCTCTTATTTCATTTTAAAGAACTTTATATTTTAAGACTTCCGTATTTGTAATTCAGCAAACAAGCAGCAACATAAAAAACAACAGCTCATTACCTTCCTTCAGCTTGGGAGCTAACAAATTTATTTAAATATTTTTGTAATATTCACAACCACATAATGCAATATTTAAGAATTAATTTTCATAATATGCCCTTTTCTGTAAATGGAAGTGATGAGAAATTATGCGCGTGTGCACACACGTGTATAATTTATTTGTTAAGTAGCAACAGAATAATAATGAAATGAGAATAACATAGTCAAYGGGTGGGAATTATCACATTACCAACCTAAGTAAAATCCAGGGGGAAAAGGCTCTTTGATTAATATTACCTGTTATTTACTACTGTTTTATTGTAATGTCTGGGAACCCTCAGACACAGTCACCAAGTACCTGATCCAGAGACCATGAAGGTTTCTAGCTTTACCACCAACTTCAAAGGGTTTTCACCTCTCAGTCTTAATTTGGGTTGGATAAGGACTACTGGTAATCCACATATAGCAGTAGCAAACTGGTATTTGAGATGAGATTGCAAACTGTCCCTCAACTCAAGATTAGTCAAAGATGGATGATTTATCTAATATCTTCTAACACAAAATATTTCAGCTCCAAAATTAACTCACTTCAACACATTAGGAAAGCTATATAAAAATAATAATAATCAAAACAATTTTAAAAAGCTCAGTTCTATAAAATTCAGCTTATAAAAACTTCCCTGCATTCATCTCAGGCAAATTAGTTTCATCAAAAATAGGTGAGTATATTGGGAGAAACACTTGAAAATGATTGCGGAAGAGGAAGGTTGCGTGGGGTACACCTTCTAAGACATTGAAGAATGGAAGCAAATGGGAGTGAATGAACAAATTAATGATTAAGGAAGATTTTTTTTATTTATTTATTCTGGAAGCTCTGTCCAGCTTGGCCTCCCAGGCTCAAGCAATCTTTCACTGTCAACATATGCCATRAGATTGATTCAATTAAGATTAGTAGCATTAGAGAGAAGAAGTGGCATGGTTTACTTTTGATTAGTATTGTCTTTCCTCCCATCTCACAATGTCTGTGACCCCTACAACTAAGATAGTTTAAATATATCAGATCATGAAAGTAAATCATTTGCCCAGTACGTATAAGCACAAGAGGAAACAAGCTTAATTGCCACCTATATTTTAGATGTTTTTRTACTCTGCGAGATGTTTTTGTATCTATATATGTTTTATCATATCCTGATAACGAAGTCAGTACTGGAAAAATGGGGGGCAGATACTGAATATGGTTTAAAAAAAAAAAAGAAAAATCACAGAATGCTTAAGGTTGGAAGGGACCTCAGAGGTCATCTAGTCCAATCCCCCTGCTCACACAGGGTCGCCTAGAGCACATGGCACAGGGCTGCGTCCAAGCGGGTTTTAAAGATCTCCAAAGAAGGASACTCTACAGAAGAAGTAATGTAATTCCCATGTTRTTACCTTTGGAGGTGGATTAGTGTCTCCTGCATCTAAAGTGCTTTAAGAGTATATAAAGGACATTCTGTTTCTCTATCACACATTAGCAGGTAGATTACACTTAAAACTTAGCTGGAAACTTCCTGTGCTCATCTCCATACTGTCACTAGCATGGCCTACATTTTCTGCTGGTATGAGTGGGACAAACTGTCACGAAAATAATAAACCTCAACCTAGTTACCAAAGGTGGGAATTTGACCTAAGGCCTGTTTTGGTTTTGTTTTGTTGTTGCATTGGAATGAAGATGGATAAYCACACTGGTATTATCCATTCACAAGAAGAAAAATGTGATGACATTTTTTTTTTCCTATTCTTCCTCAGACTCCTAAATAAATTACATAAWACACTTTAGACCTCATAGTAATACAGATAATATCACCATTTGCTTGTGTGGTTACCATTTTATCATGGTATAAAAAGGTCTTATTAACCTGAAAAGTGTACATAAAAAAAATAGTTCACAGTGTACATATGTAAGTTGATTTTACATTGGTATAGCTATTTCTATATCAAAGATTAACTTCCTGTACCTAATTAATCATCATACAAAAACCATGTGGGCCAAACATGAACAGTCATTAACTTTCAGTAACATTGTCTTGGTCACCAAAGGCCTCACTTTAATCATCCACAGAAGTGTCCTGACTTATGCTGAGATTTCGATCACAGCACAAAGGTCTACTTAGTAAGAGGTGTTTGTTTGCACACCCAGCATTTTGTAACAACATACATAAATCACATTGGTTTTTTCCTTAAGATACTTCGGGCTGGATCCTTGCCTGGCTCCATGCCAAATAATAGTGGGTAAGGGTTGACGGGTGAAGGACATGAATATAGCCTTTTATCTTTGCCCCAAATTCATATTCCAATGCAGCCTCAGTAGTGAGTGTAATGAAATCAGAAGTCTCAGATCAGTCCCTCGTGGCATTAGTTCACATTATAAAATCATTACACATCATTTGACAATGTTGTGCACTGTTAGCATAGAGCAGAACTTGTTCCATATCTCTGAGGGTGGTGGTCCCTGCAGGAATGGTTGGGCTTGTGTGTGATGAGGAGGTGCAGCGAGGAGTGCAGCTGGCTGGTTGATAATGAGGACTTTGATGTTTAGCGTTTTCAGTCCCTTAACGCTCATCAAGACCAATATTTGTCAGAATAAAAAGAGAAAAAAAAGTCAAATTGTTGTTTTCTAAAAGGGCAACCGAGTAGCATTTAGTTAATACAAGTTTAAAGAGATATTCAGATGCTGGAAAATAAATGGTATCTATTAAAACACCTTTGTCTGTTGCTGCTCTGTAGAACAGCATGTTTTGTTCATGTAGAACAGTGGACATCTTTCCTTTTTCTCCACCACTCCCCCAGCCTGTTTTAAACACAGATTTAAAGCACAACCTCTGATCTCACACACCACCATGACACTCTCCTAAGGCCTTGAAGACAAAGGAATTTTGCACAAATTTCAAGTCAGGCAAAGGAGGGAACATCTGCAGGCATGGGGTCTAACTACATGTCCCAGGAAGTAGGAAAATCACGCACAACATGCTACAATTCACTGCCTCCCCAAAGGGCAGTTGCATTCACACAACTTGCAGTAGCACATCTTTAATCACTAGCAAGAAAGGCTATCTTTAATTCTAGTTGAAGAAATAAGACTATTTGCAGGCCACAGAACATGTTCCTTCTCAAGTGAGATGAGCTGCAACTGTAGTTGGAATATAAAGAGGCAAAAACAAATCACTAAACAGTTAATTATCTCTGCAGTTTTAGTTAAAAGCTACGTTGGCTTTTCAGTCACGAAAAAAAAAAAAAATCACCATTCCCAAGAGTACAGCTGCAACAGTCTGGGCAGTTGGCTAGAAAGCCCAGCTCCAAAGGTCCACCTAGCATCATAATAGTGAAAGCAAGAAGTAGTGAAGTCAGGTGAGGTTGAATGGAAGCCAGTTATAGCCAGAGCTATTTCTCCTGGGGTCATTCCTAATTGCTTAAGTAGGCTGAGTCAGGACCACTGTTGTCCTTCCTGAGCCATGAGGTCCTGTGTTCCCCAAGGTGTCCCACCACAGACTCAGCACCACTGCTAGGGAAAAACKAAAGAAGCACAACAGCCCTGCTTGGCCAAATCCAAACCACTACAGACCCAACGTTGTATGTATCTACACACACACGCTCCAGGCTACTGTAAGCATTGCATCCAAATACTGTACAGGAGGCTGCATGGCCCACTGGCAGATTCTTCGAGCAGTAGAGAAGACTTTGAGCTGGAAAGCCCAGATCTCACACCACAAGTTAACCTGCTACAGGAACAACAGAAAGGCTCTCAGAGCGCTCTGGATGCCCATTAAGCAGGTTGCAGGTCCTACTATGTCATCCAGTTCTCAGGTTCTCATGTTATTACAGGTTTTGTCTTTCATGATTTTCTCTGTCATCTTCTTACTTTAAGGCTATGCTTCTCATGCAGTCTCACCATCTAGGAGTCTAGGCAGAGCACCATTTAAATTGGTAAAATAAAATCAGGAGAACTAGGTATGGTCGGGGTATCTGTAAGGAGGTTTCTTAGCTGTTGACTTCCATGCAATGGCTTTCCAAACAAAACTTGGGAAACGTGTTAAAGAAGCTGTTGTTGCCCATTGTGGCAGAACTCAAACGTGGCTGCGTTAATGGCCCCTCTGGCAGCTGCGGCCTGGGGGAGGGAGGGAACAGGTCCTGCAGATATCTGGCTTCATTCACCATTCACTCTTAAACGGTGTAACAGTTTTATGGCCTTTCCCTAATGATCACCCATTGTGTGGTGGATTGCTAATCAAGGATCACTTAATGACAAAACAGAATAATTTAACCCCTATTCAAATGACAATGCCCAGAATTGCCCACGCAAATGTCTTGACACAACAGGGCATACACCAAGGTTTTCAGCTGAATGAGGTAAATAACATTAACAAGCTATTATCCCCGAGCTCTTCCTTGCCTTTCACAAGAGGCTGACCTCTGCACTTTGAACTCCTCCTTTGACTGACCACAACCATTCTAACATTTGTGTTAGTCATTTAAAACTGCAGGTGTAGCCACTTACAATCCCTAATAAAATGTGTAGGCTTCAAGGGAGAAGAAACTCGGGCTCACGGGAACAAAACCACCAGCGTTAGCAAGGGCATTTCAAAAGGGTTAATGGAGCATAGCTCTCTGGATGGAAAACCGGGGCCCCTTCCCACTGCCCAGTGTGGAGGACAGGGCCACTCRCATCCAAGCGGCGACCAGCTGCTCTTCCATCTTCCTCCCAAGGTGCCACAGCTGACAGTAGTGTCTCAGATCCAGGTTCTCAAGAACCTGGTTCTAAGGTTACTCCTACGAAAGAAAAAGAGCATTGCAGTGCTGTAGGCAGAGCATCCACCCACAAACAGCATCACTCCATGACTGACCAGGCCACAAAAAGGCCTGATATGGTGCAGCTAAGCACACCAGTTAGAGGTGGGGAGCCAACAGGCCTTAATATCCTGAACCAACCATAATTTCCATGGGACTCCTCCAAGCTGACCTTACAAGAGGGAGGATGAATTTCCAGGTAGGCTGCACCTCCTGCAAAGACCAAGCCAAGCAAATACATTGTTTTGCTCAAACCACAGAGTGCCATTTGCATGGAATAACCTCAGCATGTGGAGGAGTCTGCAAGGTAGTCGCCCTGCAGTTTCTCAAGTTTCTCTTTTTTCTTTTTTTTTTTCCCTAATCTGAAACCAATTAAGGGTGAGTGCAAAAATAAGTAATGAAAAATGTGTTATTAATTTTGATTTGGTATTGTAAATAGAATCACTTCTGTCACTTTATGACTCTTGTGTTCACTTCCTAAACGCATTCAAACGATTTGATTTTGCTAATATTCACAGAAGGTGAATTTAAAAGGCAAATCAATATAATGCMACCACTTATTGAAACCAGATTTTAAATTTGCACACTGCTTATAAGGTTTGCCTTATAAGAACAGTCACAATATCTTGTGATTTATTTACATAGTCAAGAAATAAGCCATCTAAACTCCAGATAAAAATTTTAAAAATTATGATCAATTCAGTGAGAAAAAGTGTGGACAATATATTTGTCTAGTAATAAATTTAAAAAACTTGAATATGGCTGTAGATATACTGCAATTACCAAAGTAAGGTAAGTTGATCAAATAAATTATTCATTGCGAATCACTCATTTAACTCTATTTTAAATAATTGAAATAAAGGCATTAGTATTGTTTCTAGTTGAAAATAATATCTAATTATATAATAACATTTTAGATAATTAGTATGTAATGGGAGCTAATCTAATCTAAGAAAAAATATGAAAGAGAAATAAAGACTGATTTTCAACTGCCACTAAACATCACTGAGCCTGAGATGAATATTCTAAGCCTATACTGTTTTAGAAAATATATACACACCATTACAGGCTGTTGCTATTTTAGAGGGTATAGAATTCTAGACACTTTAATATAATAAAACAGAATTATATTTTTCCCCCTTTAAATCACTCATAGTGGAATAATCCAAGCAAAATAGTTTTTAAATAGCATTGAACAATTTGGATGCAAATTTGAAGGTCACTGGTTCTGTAGACTGGAAATATTTTTGATAGACAATGAGGTTGGGGTACTGTTAACCAGGATTGCTCACCTCCCTGGCCCACTGAAACTGCTGCATCTGAATTATGAAAGAACTTCATTTTAATCAACAAAATGAATATCAGAATGATGTTAAGAACAGCACTATACTGTCCAAAAAACATCCACTTAAAAACTAGCCTCAGATATAATTAAAAAAAAAAAAAGAAAAAAAAAACCCTTCTTGCTTGAAAACCAGTTCTCCAGTTTCATGGTAACATATTCAGCCCAGTCTAATTTTAGTTAGCAAGTAAAGGAAAAATAAAGTTTATGAAAAAGGTAGCAAGGAAAGGAAATCTACATCACTTTAAATTCCCTTTGGTAGACTAACCTTTGATTGCAGGAGTATAAAATCCTTTTTCATCTTCCCCCTTCCCCAGAACAGCCAAGGTTGGGCTAAACCTGAACCAGCCGCTCTGGCACCTCCAAGTCCACAACAGAACCCAGTTGCTCTGCYTTTGTGCCAGCTTTATAAAGCAAAGAAGCTCCTCTAATGCAGAAAGCACTTCAATCTCTAGGAGATTCTGCTCTAACTTCATCAAGTCACCTGATATAACTTCACAGCTGGCCCTGCTTTAACCAGGCAGCTGGACCAACTGACCTCCTCTCCAGAAGTCCCTTCTGACTAAAACAGATCTATGATTATTCTCTAATCTTTCAGTCTTCTGCATACTCATTCATTATCCCTCAACCCTCTTCACTGATATTCTTTTTCATTGTAGCTAGAGCACTTCTGCACCGCATTGAACCATTTATTTGGTCACAGAGGCAGGCCATAGCCTGGTCCATACCCTGCTCCCAGCTGAAAGGGCAAGTAGCTTCGCTCTACTAAGTAGCTCCTGTAGCCCCGTGCATAGAAGTACAATGGAAAAACTGTTCTTCGTTCTCAGTAGACAAATAGATAAATCCTAAAACCTTGGTCATGGCAACCCAAGGCAGAACTGGAGATGAGGTCCCTCTCTGTAGTATGAAACCATCTGTATGAAACCATCTGTAGGTCCCTCTCTGTAGTATGAAACCACATTGACCACAAGGCCCCATGATGTTACACTATCACATTGCCACATAAAAGCCCGTTTCTTGTCTTTATCTCGGGCCTTTTGCTGCCGACATTTGCCGCCAGTTCCAAACTCACCGTAGCGAGCACCTCCACTTAGATTCGCAGCTACGTTTTAATTAGCAAGGGGCCAAGGTGTTTATCTCCCATCCGCAGCACTGGGGTCTCGGGTCTTTGTTACCTCCGGTGTGAAATTTAGGCTGACAAGGGTAGCGGAGGCCGCGCGGCGCCGGCACCGTGGAGCGGCCGCCGCAGCTGACAAAGTCTGGGCCTCCCGAGAGCCTGCCATGATAAAGCAGTCCGCTTTGTGCTGTAATCAGCTTGCTATACATGCATTACTTCCTAATGAGAGCCGTGTTTAAACAAGTGTATAGAACACATCTGTCCGGGCTCTGGGATTTGAATCTGTGTGACCAATTCAGCATCTGAAAGTTAAATTAATGGTAAAGAGTTTAATTGTGAGTAAACAATACCACATTAAGGAGCAGTAAACACAGCAGTAGGGACTAAAAGACGGGGTATTCAATCACAGATGTGGCTGCTTCGGTGCTTTCATTAATGATCTCCCCTGTCTGCACCTTATGACTGTGCTTTTGGCACCGTTATTCATTTAAACGGACTGTTTCCCTTTCCAATCCTTGCTTCCACTTTAGCATCCTTTCAGGCGCGTAAGTAGCTGCCGGGATCGGTCCGTGCGCAGGCCTGGCTGTGGGGAGAGCTGCACCCGGGCGCCGCGGCGACACCGCAGAGCCATGGATATTCACCCCGGCCTTCACAAGTCGCCTCAGACCAGGACCTGAGGGAGTCCGAGCAATCCTGTCAAGATCTCAGTGCCTCCATTCCCTCCTTCACAAAATGGGAATAGTCCTGCATGAGAGGGGGACTGTGAGAAAGAGCCCGGGGAAGGTAAGAAACCCGCGGCAGCCGAGCGGCCACCTACAAAGGCAGAGGCAACAACTCCTGGCCCGCGGTTTGTTTCCTTGCTTTGCCTTCGCTCCCCTTCTCATTGCCTATTGATTTTTGTTTCCAGCTGACATATGAGCGACAGCCTGTATTAAGACAACAGGAGCTGAAGCATCGCCAAAGTCAGCAGCTCTATGGATCATTAAAAAGCAGAAACCCACTGTTTGATGATGCCTGTTTGCCCCTCCAAGAAATGCCTTAGGAAAGTGCAACCACTTCTGAAGGGGAACTAGAACTAGGTGGGTGGGCTTCAAAAACACTTCTCTGCATGATGTCCAGTAGGAGATTCCCCTTTCAAATAGCAAGATGGATGAGCTGTCATCAGCCCCCTTCATACCCTGCTTTGCAGAGCACTCATAAAATGGGCAAAGGACACAGCTCTAGTTCGTTCAATGCAAGATAAAGATGCACAAAAGGTGATTCATGAAAAGAAACTCAAAGTGCAGTAAACTACTTGAAACATAGTTCTGGAGCACTGGTCTATTAAAATAATAGTCGTACGTATCCTCTACCTGCTGAAAGACTAACCACCATTTTAAAACAATTGAAATCCCTATATATTGTAAGTATAAGCTTTTAATTAATTAGACATATGTATCAACAACTAGACAGAACTGGAGCTTAGCAGCAGTTTATCTTCAGCCTGGTTTTGAAGCCAACACAAATATGTCTTCATTTCACCCTGCTTTTGACTCACAACAATGTGTAAAAGCAAAAGGGCCAAAATCACTGCTGTCATTAATTTACTAAAGGCGTAACTTGGTTATATCAGTGGCACTGACTCCTCTTGTGCCAAAAACGAAGTCGGTTCCCTGTCTTTACTTGTGGTATTCAGCCATTATAGGATGATGATGCAAGGACAGTTAGCAATGCAAATGCTAGCTTTGAATCCAGGAGACCCAGACTTCTACGTGGCATGACATGGTGAACAGGCCTGCATGGTTTTCAGCAGCTGTGTTTTGACTACAAGGCAGAGCGACCTTCCTCCTTCACAGTTAAGGGGAAAAATCTCTCTTCTCCCACCAAGACTACACGCGGGTGCTACACAAACACAGCACAAAGGTTCCCACCCTAGGTGCTCACACTTCACTGGGGTCCACAGCTGCAATTGCAGCCCCTGCTTTGTGCTAACACCAGCTCACTGCAGCAACATGGAGTAAGCAAGGCTCTGGCTCAGTTTAGCCTCCTCCCTTGACACCATTAATTGTAATTGGATTGAGAGAGGTTATTTTTTAACAGAAAACAAAAAGAACACATAAGGGAATTACTTTCCTGGTTATTCTGTCCAAATTCTTTCCTGTTGCGGTTGTTACCGGGGTTTTGTGCTCTAGACACCAACCTCACAGGGCAACCACGGCCACCACCTACTTTCACTTGGCCATTGCATCAACATTAGACAGACAGTGATGCATTGCAGTCCATGTGCTCACAGTTTGGGCTTTACAGGAAATGTGCAAGTCCCAGGATCTTTTGCCATTTGCCCCCTATAAGTATTAATAAGGTGACTCTCAAAAACCCAACACACAAATCTTGAGGGATGATTCCAAGAAGGCAGAAATCACCAGCAGAGACCCATGCGAGAGGAGACATCCTTCCTGAGAGAGGAGGTCCCTATTTGTATTCTCCAGTTTATTCAGCCTTCCTCTGATTATTTCATTAGCTCCTCACTTTTTAATGAGTGTAATCCCACAACTCCCCAAGCGCACACACGGCACAGCCTGTCCCTAGAAATTACCTCCCTGCGCCCTTTCATAAAGGCTCTCTCACAAACAAACAGACTGATCCACATTTTACACACATATCCATGTAACTAACACAATTTGCCAATTTGCCAAAGGGCAGAAAACTCTAAGCTCCATTTATTTGCCTTGCTGCTGAGTGATCTCAGCGCCTGCGAGTGGAGCAGGGAGCTGTGGGGAGACGACATGCTCCAGCTAGACTCACCTCAGCTGCAAGCACCGGCCCTGCCATCTTGCTAATCAGCTTTAATTTAGCTGTCTCACAGCTTCGTAAGTAAATAAAGACTTACTTAGTGTCAGAAATATCAGTATTTAACGGCAGAGTTAAAAAAAAAAAAGTATGGTAATTACCGGAGTGCCACAAGTCACAGCTCTGTACAATCCTAACAGATTGTAGGGTTTGCCTTTTTGAACCTCTCAGCACGGTTCGAAACTTGAGTAAAACAACAAAAGGTGTTAATAGCTTTAAGGGGAGCACCATGCTGATAGATTACCCATTACGGTTATCCACTCACAGCGAAATGGCAAATAGGTTTGATCAATTCGATTTTAATGTAAAGTGGAACTTGAAAAAACAGCAATGAGCAGAGAGAAGACCTTTTGTTGCTAATGTGTCTGAAAAAAGCACTTAATTGAGGTCATAATAATATTAGGAGTTATCACCATCAATAATTCAGCCTTATTTATTACTACATGGTAAAGTTCTGTCAAACAGGAATCGTTTGGGCTTTGTTATACATGTTAACATGAAGCTGGCGGTTGGATGATTGGTATATATTTCACCAGCTGCTCAGAACTGCGGGATAGCAAGAACTAATGATATTCTTTCTTGGTCCTTGCATTACACAATAGTTAATTTGCTGTATGCAGAAATATATGTTACAAATATAATAGCCCCACATAAAGTATGCGTAATAAAAAAAGCATTATATCTGAAACAGTGACTGACTAATCTTGCCTGAGCTATCTGTCATAAGAAAAACAATTTCAATTTCTGCATGATTTAGTACTCCTGCAGCAGGAGAAACATAAATTCTGCCTCTTCACACACTTCTAGTCACCTGTGATTAGTTATCTTTAAAAAATCTAAATGAACGTATAATTGTACAATTATAGATGCTAACTCCAGTGTTAAAATTTAAAATGTATTAGTCTCGTAAAATGCCTCATTAATCTCTGGGTCTTAAAGGACATACTTGTCCTGTAATGAGCCAAATGTAGGAAATATGTGTGTGATGGTGGAGGGGGATATTTTAGCTTTTTTTTTCTTTTTTTTTTTCTTTTTTAAAAAAAACCTTAGAATCATTTTATTCCTACAAAATCTGTTTACCAAACACAAAGAAGTTGTCAGTGACAAAGTCAGTTGTGGTTCACTGGTCATTAACTATGGAAATAAGCTGTTTGGAAGAGATTAGTTTTTCCTTATACACGATATTCACGGATTTATAACAGCTATATAATTACTGCCTGGAACTGCAGGCAGAAAGGCTGGGCTGCAATATTGATCTCCCCCTGCCTGTTAATAACGGCTTCTCCCACCGCGCCGGGCGCGAGCTGGCGGGTTTTAACACCTCCCTGGAAAATAAAAAGAAGGAAAGCAGAGATCATAGGGGCACCTGCGAAAACCAGGGCTTATCCCACTTAGAGACTGTGGCGTCGGGCACTGGAGCATTTGGTGCTGATGGGGAGAATGGAGCATCCCGGCTGGCCGGGCAGCATCCCAGGCCGCGCAGACRGATGCGGGGGGCTCCGGTGCGGAGCAGGAGGGAGCCAGAGCCCCTYGGAGCACTAATCCACTTGGCAGCCCCGTGATGGCTCCTTGCAGGAGCTAAAGGAGCCTGACACAATGGCCTGGGAGGCATTAAAATGTAGGAATTAAAAACTGTTAAATTGCACAGAGGGATTCTTAACCTCAGCCCTTTGGCAACGCAGTGATGTCTCTTGCCTTTTCTTCGCGGCCCTTCTTCAAAGCGCTCTGCCMGTTGGATTTATTTTTTTCAGGATGCCTCAGTGATCAGCCTCCTCTCAGCCTGGCCTCCAGCTCCCTGCCGCACTCCAGCCCCGCTAACGATGGCTATAAACCGCCTAAACGCCTACCTCAAAAAATAATCTTGCCTCCTGCTCGTTCCCGCGCTGCCTCCTCGCTCCCCTGCAGCCTGCCCTGTTCAGGAGCAGTGCTGGCCCTATCGCTCACAAGCACATCTGGATTCATAGATTTGAACCTTTTGATCCTGCAAATGTAACAGCTCCAGACAAGCCTTCCTTTGCAATTGGTTCTGTGGAGATCCCTGACCCAATTTGAATGAGAAAGGTGAAGCTATGTGCTGTTTAAATGGACAAGCAAATGTTCAAAACGATTTTAAACTGCGGACCATTATTGTTTGCCCTGAAGCTTAAGTGAATGTGTATTTTTTTTTTCTCTCTCTTTTTCTTTCCCTGAAACACAAGTTATCCTCAGGCGCAACAAACTGACATGTGGTTCATGACAATAATAGGGTATCACTCAGCCAGTTTGTAGAGAGCTGCCAAAATAGACTCTTCTTCCTTCCCTAGCTAGTGGGCTGCTTTTTTTTTCCTTTTTTTTTTTTTTTTTAATTTCTTTTTGGTTTTGTTATTTTTAAACAGCGTGACAATTTAGAAGTTATTAGAGTATTAATGCTGCTTTTTAATGAATGATGCTTTATAAAACTACTCACAGGGAATTAACATAAGTTTACCTCTGAATGCAAGTCTCTTTTTTTTTTCTATTTTACTATCCATTACTTCATTAAATCAACACTGAAAAAGACCAGCCTTGCCAAATTTCTCACTGCACATTCAACTGTTTGCCCATGACAGTATTTGAATGTGCTTATTATTTCTAGTAAAGCCCTTATCATTTTCACTGTGAAATTTAAATCACCCTGATCCAACTCTTCTTAGCTAAAGTCAGCTTTATCAACCACAAGAGATGTGGGATTTTAAAAAGATCTGAGTAAATTCACATTGTTTGGATAAACTCATTCAGGGGTTGAGCAAATGGAAGCTGAAATAGATATGTATTCCAAGGAGACTGTGGACTGCTCAAAAACAAAGAAGTTAAAGCATAATTTAAAAAAAAAAAAAAAAAAAAAGGAAAGAAAGAAAAAAGTTAATGGTATCACTCTCTTTTTAATGAGGGCATTTGCAAACCAGATTTCCAACTGGTATTCCCGTCCCTCCACAGTAATTCAGGTGAAAACTATAAAAAAACATAATGCTGTTTACCCGAGAATAAAATTATTCTCTGCAATCTACTTTGCCATGCTGTCTGGTCAGTGTTGTGCTATCAAAATGTTAAGGGCTGTATTTATGCATTATCCCACAATTTAAGTAACTGTGTATCATGTATATTTAAAACCATCTCTCTGTAGTTTTAATTATCTCAGTCTGCAGGGACAAAACGCGGCTCCCATGCCTGAGACCGAAATGAAAGTGCTGCGCGCTGACAGCTAAGATGTCTGTCCTAGCTTGTTGAGATTTCCTGTAAAATTTGCATTGAAAAGGCAGCTTTAAATATACTTAAAATAAAAAGAGCATTTGCATCTAATTTGCTACACTTGCAGTATTAAAGTTTTATCTGAATAAAGACATGTCAAATGGATTTATATAGTTAAGCTGATAGCTTTTAAAGTCAACACAGTAACATCAGCTAAATTCAACAAAGTAATGGCATCAGCTAATGGCATTTATTAGTTTATCATCATTTACTTAAAAACCATAACACAGATCGTTTTATTTTCATATTACTGTTTGTGCTTCTTTGACTCAGTTTGTATTGATTCCACAAATTATGGCAGAAACTGACATTTATCTAACAGAGTTTTCCAAGCTGTAAATGTTGGCTTTAGTGGGAGGCAATTGAACTCTTGCCACACAATGGCATGAGCTGTGCTAGAAACAAGCATCTTCAAATAAACACGTTTGGCAACCATTTTAAAATACGATTGTTGTTTGTCTGACTATGACGGAAGGGTTTTTTGTTCCCCGATAAGACTCTTAGTACTAACCACTGCCTGGGCAATCTGCAGCTCCATCACACCAAGCGCTAAGCACGTTCACCCCAACCCCACACAGCACTGAAGAATTATGCTTTAATTTAAATATATGCATAATATAGCAACCAGGCCTTCACAGGGCACTTGGGTGCTTCTCCAGATAGCAAAGGGCCTCATGAAAGAAATGAGCTTTGTTTATGGAGGGGGAAACTGAGGCACAAAAAATGACTCCAAATGACACCCAACACTGCAGTGAGACTTGGGACTCAACGCTGTGAGTCTCAGTTTGGTGTCTTGCACATCATTTTTACTGCTTCTAATGATTTCAAGAGTTACTCTCCATAAGCAGATGCTTATGATAAAGATTGCTAGGTCAGGGAAGGGATGAGAACCGTTTCTGTCYGTGCTAGGCTCATGAATTATACTCCCAATTAGCCATAACTCTGCTCCCTATGTTTCTAACGATTACTGAGGTCCAAAAATTTACCAATACACACTAAGCAATGTTTTATTGCCACCACGAAAATGACMTGCCCAGACAGCTTGATTTGTACATATTTTGGGTACGGACACCTGCATGTCATTACTTGATTTTATAACTAAATTTGAAAATGGCTTCAAACGTTTCCAAACACGAGACCTGCACTTCTCCACAGTGGGGTCTGCGCCTGTTCTTCAGTGGACGAGAAAGAACAACTGAGGTTGGAGATAGGGTTTATGTTCAGAACTATGCACGGAGGTCAACATTCTCGCTAATGGGAGGCCCATGTCTAATTCCCCATGTCATATCCTAAACCTTTAATTCCTAAGAGATCACCAGCTCCTCTCTTTCTCTGGTAGCAAGGCCATATTCCCAAGAAAAGTGACAATCGCAAGTCACCCTTGGCGAGAATTTGAAACGATCATGCTTTGTTCGTGCGATTTATTATAATTCTCCCATACCAATGGGCTTTGTTCTGGTGTGTCCTCACTCTGAACTCCGGCTTCTATTTCAGCACACATTTGTAATCCTCCGTCCCTGGGCCAGAGAGCACAAATCTCCGGCTCCCCAGAACAGCCTGATCCAGCTGGGGCCAGGGATTCAAGGCACAGCCCTCCTTCTTGAATGGCCATCCCACAGCTGGCCACGTTCCTCCGTGTAACTAACAGGTCAGGCAGGAAGGAGCCACAGTGAACGGAATATTGTCCTGACCTTCCTTTGGAGCCCCAGCCTGACCTCGCTCAAGTCAATGGGAATTCTGTTCTTATTTCAACAGCAGCTGGATCGAGCATTTATGAGGTTWTATTTTATTTCTTAGAAGATTACTGATGGAAAAAAATGCTGCAAAATGTTACGCAGAAAAGAAAACGTTGAGTAAAATTGTTATTTCTTTTGCTATTCCAGGCTCTCTTCTTTTGTCTCAAGSGGCATCATTGCAACCTACTGCACATACATACAAATCTAATGGCTATTTCAAGACATGTCCATGCAGGACAGAATGACAACCCCAGAATGACAATCYCTGAAGCTTCCATAGTGCCTGGAGACCAGATGAATGCTCCTGGGAGCTGGAGGAAGGCAGTGCCTCCAACAGAACTCCTCCCTAGGAGAACATTGGGTCACTAGTCCTCTGAAGTGGAAGCTCAGAACCTGGTAGCTACAGCTCTGCCAATAGCAGCAACGTTTAAGATCTACGGCAGCTTAAGGGAGGAGAGAGAGAGACACATTCAAAGTCAGGAAGGGAAAAAGAAAAGAGAAATTTGATTTTCATCCAMATGCAAATAGAAAGCCAAGGTAGCTGCTGAGGAACTGGTTCCTGCCAGCTCCACCTGAGAAACAGGACTTTTTGCACAGGACTAGTGAGAGCCTCCATACGGCTTCGGGGTGCAGCCTCTAGGCAGTTTGGTCTGATCTGAGAACCCCCAGGGCATGGGAGAAGTTTCCCATCCCTGATCACAGACATGGCCTGCAGGAGCTTTTTCTGAGCATGAATCCCACTAAAGCAGGGCAACCTCACTAAGTTTACATCTTTGCAGTTACATCTCACTATGCAATGTGGAGTTTGCATTTTCATTTCAATCTTACACTTCAAACAGCACCTTCATAACTCCACTAGCAAGGGCCATTCTCCACTTTCCTTTTCCCCTACTGAGACCCTTCCTACCCTACACAAGAATCAAGCAGCACCACCACAGCTGGTCTCCATACTATAGCAGGCATGATAATGTCAACCAGATACAGAGCCAGATCTTCAGCCAATGCAAATTATCCTAACTTCATTTACTTCACTGGAGCTCTTGGTGTTTTCCATCAGATAAGGATGTGGACTTTAGCATTAATCGTGTGCAGAGTGAAAAAGCCACCATTTCAAGCTTCATTATGAAACAAGTGCTACATTAGCACTGAGCATGGAGAATCTCAGAATTTCCCATTAATGATCTTGAAGATTATGTGCAGTAGGAAAGAAGAAGTGGAAAATTTGTCATAAATATCACTGAATATGTTTAATAGCTAAAAGTCGGGCTTTCTTTGCTGCCTGAAATACTGAACGCTATTCATTAGCTAGGAAGTAGGGAAATTGGTTTGCCAGCGTATTATGCCTGGGAGACAGAACACCAGGAAAAGATACAGTTCTCAGGCCTAGAGATGGCATAGGCTAGGGGGAAAAAAAAAAAAAGAGATGGGCAAGCATAACCATATTAAAATATAGCACATATAAATATGAAAATGGTTCTGAAAATTTCACTATGTATTTATTAAACATTGATCGTTACAGTCTGCTCTTCTTTCATCCTTGGCAATCCTTTCAGTAGTTTTACATCATCTGGCAGCAGCAGGAAATACCTGTGATGGTGATTTGTGTTCACTGTCTGTGGYGCCAGCTGGAGAGCAGAGTCTGAAGTGGTCTCCTGTACCCCCAATAATGTGAAGGAGGAATACCGAGCACTGCAGTCCCAGGAGAGCATCAGAGCTCTTCTGCCCAAATAGATTGTTATGGCCTTAACTCTACAATCACGGAAAATATTCCTCAAAACAACCTYAACCACACTTTCCAAGCCCAACTTTTATTCACACATTCCCCCAATCTCTCCACACATGCATCTCTCAAGAGTAATTGCAGTCGGCTTAGGCTTGAAGGAAGTCTAACAAGTCATCAGAAAGCCCATTTGAAGCCTATTTTTTTTAAAGTAGCTATAGTGATGGAAGAGGCTGCTGCTTTGACCACTGAGACTACTGTCTCAATATGCTCTGAGTCAAATCCATATAGACACAAAACCTTGAGAAACGTCCATGAAATGGGAATAAGGTATGACAGAGGACACAAAAAACAGATAAGAAGGCTAGAGCTTGCAATAGGTGTTTCTACAAGATCAACTTTTTTTCCTTAGATATAGAGACTGTGTGGAGTAAAAGCATCCTGTCCTCCTCCTTTCATGGGAGCTGGAGGCTTCTATTGAAATGCATTTGCAAAAAAAATTAAAAATAAATAAATAGTCCTGTAAATGCATTTCTTCATTCACTTTGATTGCATTGTGTGACGTCTAGAGGAGTTCTTTGTTTTGCTAAGTTTCATTACACTCACAAATCATGTTGCCACACATAATTTCACCTGCTCCTAAAACAATTTTTGCATATATTTCCACAGAAATAAATTCCACATTCTGTCTTTCATATTCTCTCTTCTCTCATGGAAACCTTTAAGTGTGAGGAAGATGACCCTTTTTCTTGCCTGTGAATGTTATGTTTATACTCTTTTTGGAGTCAAACTTTTACTAAACAAAGAAAAAACAACAAAACCCTCGGGAGAATTAAGGGAACGAATATGCAAAATACACAGACCCCAAGCAGCCCAATAGGAAGAATAACAATAGAATGATAATTAAAGCATTACCATTCACTTTTTGGGATGGCAGCCTGCTCCCCTTCCCCTCTCCTTTCTAAATCAGCCTTTCATTTAGAGTTGGAGGGAGCAGTAGAAATATCTGGATTTCTGCTGCTAACTATAAAGGCCTTGCTCTTGGAAAGGAAGCACGTTCTGTCCATGCATGGCTTATATGAGCTCCCATGCATGTGTTTACTTAAAGATGGTTCCCACACAGCCATTATATTGCATTTTTGAATACCAAAGAGACAGGTCTTGAGAAACAGTTTTGCTAGCTTATCACCAAATAATGTGCCAAGTTTAAAAAAGTATCTTCAGTGCTAATCAGCCTTTCCTACTATGGTCGACTTCTATTGTCTACATTTGAGATAATGAATATTAAAATTGCACAATTCATCCCACAGGGTGTTTTTCAAATTATACCGTGCACAATAGAATCCCTTTTCTTGCTGTTGAAATTCCGCCTTCTTTAGGGTGGAAACAGAGGAGATATGGATGAGTGGAACATAACACTCTCCACAGCAAAGAAGGGAGGAAAAATTCACACCAAATATCACAGGGCAAACCTGTAATCTTACAGGAAAAAAAAAAAAATGAAAAGGCTGTAGGATCTTTTGCAGCCTAATGTGGTATCGTCATCCACGGAGCACAAAATCAAACATGCCTGTATGCAAACCAGAGCTGGCAAAGTGCATGCAAACAGCGCGGGTTGCGTAAACAACAACAGGATCAGCGCGCAAGCCGAGGCTCACAGGGACGTTTTAATGTCTGTGCAAGGAAGAAAGGATTATTCAGTACCCACAAGAAGAGAGCAAGCACCTACTTGCACGTTCAGATCCTTTGCCTAAAGTACGGAATACAATCCCAGCGAGGTCAAAGGCAGAGCCAGCCTGGGTAGGTGCTCAGTGCATATCTGCAGCGCCTGGGAATTTCTGCCGTGCTGCTTAGATTGCAAAACTGTCTACTTTCTGGAAGGTGGGGAATATCATGGGGTTTAACTATAATTTTCTAATACAAACATTTCCAATTTATTAAATAACTCATCTTTTAAAAGATGTAAATTCACACAGCCGGTTATTTTGACCAAAACTGTTGGAAATKATCTAATTTCTAAAAACTAGCAGCCAAAGAACTAGTGGTTTGGGGGCAAGAAGAGGCCTACACTGGAAATGTTATCAAAGATTTTAAAAATTCCGCTCAGCAAAACATGTAACTCCAAAATCAAACCCAGAAGGCTTTCCAAAAGCCTAAACCCCCAGTCCATTTCTAATTAGACTGAGTATTTAGCTCACACTTCCATGCCCTTTCCAGACAGGAGGAAAACCTCCCAGGTTTTTTGTAACAAAGCAGAAACAGAGCAGGAGCTGCCAGTGGGGTAGGCCTGGGTGCTGGGTGCCTTCCACRTCCTCATCCATATCCTTCAGCAGTAGCTCAGCACCTTCCACCCAGAGCTGCTCCRTACATTGCAAGATCAGGCTCTCATAAGAAATGGGAAAATGAAGCATATTGTGTTATGTTCCTTCTTTTAGATATACTGTACAGGTCATAACTTATCCTTTTTAATAAAAAAGAAATAAATCTACCTTTTGAGTGTCATTTCTGACCACTGCTGCCCCTTTGCTAAAGCCACAGGGCTTCATAGTAGACAGCCTGATGGAATTCCAGTTCACAGCTTAATTTTCCTCCTGATAAAAGAGACAAAAAGTTCCTTTCAGTAAAAATAAAATTTAATACGGTCCGCAAATTTGATATATTACAACCTCCGACCTCAGCTTAATTGTTCACAAAGGGCTAACGGTACCACTGGCAAGTAAATGACTTCTACAGAGTGTTGCAACCCTGATAGCTCAAGAGAAGGGGAGCAGCAGTCTGACAGATAATCAAAATTTTTAATGTGAACCATAGTGAGAGAGGTTATTCAGAGCACACCCAGACTGTAAGAGCCTTCCAGAGCTGCCAGGGTAGCTCCTTAGGATGAGAAATGCTTAAACATCATCCTCACTCAACTTCGTTAAGTGTTGCTGCCATTAGTTACCAACCAATACAGAGCCTGACACCTTACAGCAACAGACAGCAACAGTCTGGGCTCTATGAAGATAAAAAACATGGTACTTAAATTTCTTTGAGGCCAAACCTGCCCCAGCCCCCTGGCCCTGAAAAGCTTTTCTTAGACTTTGACAAGGAATTGAGAAAGAGTGTGAGGACAAAACGAAAGGACTCATGCAAGAATATCTGTAAGACCTTTCAAAGAGCAGGATTCTAGCAAGGCTGCTAGGGCTGCCAGTATGTGCACAGGCTTGAGAAGGCCCATGCAGGTCAGGGGCAAGGGGTGCAAGTGGGGTCCATTTGTCCTGGCTCTTTCACAGGGAGAGCATCAAAACTGAGAGCTCTGCAGGCTGTGAGTGGACACAAGATAATCAGCTCCTCGGTTAGAGCACATTGTACAACTTGGCTTCAGATCCCTCTTCCTCCGTAAACTCCTGCATTGTGCACTACAGGGGCTCTTGATACAGTTCCCCTGCCCTGTTAGCAATTATTTGGATGAAGTCAATGGAGACCTGCATCACACAGGACCTGTGTGAGGAGATAGTAAGCCCGTGAAGTTTAAGGGACTACATTGACAACATTATCCAATAGCTGCTTATTTCCTCCTTGCACTGGGAGCATGCAAAGTAAGTTACTTGGTGGTTAGGAAGATGGTATTAGGTAGACTGATGTAGCTTGTTGTCTTTGCCACRCTGGACAAAAGCAGGAAAATCACAAGACCAACCCAGCAGCTGGTTTGGCAGCTAGAGCAATAGGTTATGGGGCTTATGCAGATCTGCAGATGTCCACCTTCACAGCGTAAAGCAACCTGAAACTAATACTTTTCTTGTCCCTCCAGGATATCTAGAAGCCATCAGCAACAAAACATTTATTTTCTCACTGTTAATCGGGGTAGGTTTTGGACTTATGTAGTATCATGAAAATAGCACGCCTAGTAAAAATACAGGTAGCAGCTTGCACGTACGTCTATAAAGGGAGAGCACTTGCTTAAGTGCTGAATTATGCATACACTTACGCCTAACTAGGCATAGGTCATTAGAAGATGTACGTATAAAGGCAGTGCTGAGCACCATCCCCTCATTCCTCTCCCTTGATCCAGGTCAGCTGTGCCAAACCGAGCTCCTGCAAAGGGCCCAGGGACATTTATAGTTGTTTTTGTATTAGCAGCTGCTGGGCATCCTTGCAGTCTGCTCATACCTGGCTTGGAGCTCACAAGACAAAACCACCCAACCGACATCTTACTAGGAAAATGCACAATATAACCCACTAGTCAGCAGGCAGGGTTAATGCCTAACGGTTTTCTCCTCCTCTAAAGGTGGAAAAACACCCAAGCTTTGCACTGCCCTCCACGTCACTTCCTAGGCCAGGGGATGAAGCCCATTGCCTGGGATGGTCCGTGTGAACGCCTGTCTGCGGAGGTGGCTCCACATACCCAGCRCTGTGATTCTGTGCCATTAGCATTACCATCTTGTTTGGTTTCCTGACACCAGGCAAAAGAAGTGGTGAAAACCATACCTGCCTTCACGCCAATGAAAGAGAGATGAGTTACCAAAGCATTTCCAGTCCTAAGGGGCAAAGCCTTTGGAGATGAGCATGGCTCTGTAGCTAAGCATGGCCAAAATCACCCGTCTTTTCCTAAATTAGGGATGCTGATTTATTCAGCAGCCAATATTCATATTGGGTGTCTCAGTAGCATTGGAAAGCAACTACCAAAGCCTTCAGAAGTTCATATTTCAATTTTAAAGCTGAGGCTATTTTAGCTAATGCCCCCAAGGCAATTGTCTGGTCAAATGTCAGAGTTTATATCGCTGAATGAAATCTCTATGTTTATGAGAGCCGTGCAGTTTGGGAACCACATTAGGCTCCAGTTGAAGTTTCTCAGATTATACCACATGGTGGATATTTTTTCCCTTCTGTTTGGAACATACCTCAACCTCATCATATTCCTAAAAGTCTCGGAAAATCTCTCTCTCATGCTCGAATATCAATTGAATTGGTATGGGATTTTTCTCCCACTAATTCACTTATCAAAGAAAAAACCTTTCCATTGATGCTATWTCTGTATGTGCTCATGTCTAATATTCAGCAAATTGATATTTTGCTTCTTTTCTTTTTCTCTTTTTTTTTTTTTTTGACATAAAATGCTGCCTGGATTTTGGTCTCATGACGAATGCCTAGCTACGCTTTATGGAAGACCAGCACTGGTGACAGCAATGGACATAAATATAAAATATAAATATATTATATTATTATATTTAGTATAAATACATTATTTATATTATCAATATAAATATAAATCATCTGTTCCAGAGCRTTTTGCTGCCAAAGTGTTTTGTTTCCAAGCTCTACATCACACATTGCTAAGTCATGAGGAGGCTGTGTTAAAGCTCCCCTTCACAAGTGGGGATATCATACACTCAACCTAATGAAAAGCTACCTCTTTAAACAGAGCAAACCCACAGTCCTGATTCCAAKAAAGGTTGTGGCCGAGACCTTCCAGTTTGCATCCTTGCTCCCCAAGCACTGCTAGGTGCCCTCTGATGTGGCACGGTGGCAGCAGCTACTACTGCTGCTTTTGCACTTGCAGCGTGCACCTGAGCTTGGACAAAGAAAAGCAGTAATTTTTTTTGCAAGAGACCCAAAAGGTTCACAGTACTCTGCTTCCTCCTGTAGCCAAGATTTTCCTTTTRTTTAGCCCGGTTCTTCTTGCATTTCTGCTAGATTCTCTATGTCCTTGAGAAAGCAAAGGGTGCTGACAAKACAGTGCTGAGCCAAGCCTAGAAGTTGTATTTTCATATTATGTTTCATGCAATGATCATCTG
>NW_020455469.1:105766-124922 GCF_003342845.1 Nothoprocta perdicaria | reverse complement strand
AAAAAAAAAAAAAAAAAAAAACAGTGTAAGGTTGATCACACACTTGTTATTAAGTCAAAGCTGGATTCAAGTGTTTGTGTGAGGTAGAATTATCTCATTCTTTTTGTCTGTGTCTTTCTGTGATCTACCAGTCAAGTATGTGATTGGATTTCAGTTCAACAAAACCTTAAATTACACACCTATTGTGCCTGAGCTAAGCCTAGTTTCACAGCACTGGAGAAGGCTCCTCACTGCTCTTTTGGCACTGTTCGATCTGGCTTCTGCTATCATCCACACGTTGATGAATGAGTAATAGGATTAGAAAGTCTCATCTCTGAAATGCTGTAATTGTCACATTTGGTGAATTGACAAAAGGCCCGGCTGATGGAGAGGTGCTCCGTAACGTAAAGTCATATGTTCAACCTGCACTTACCAGCCAACACTAAGAGAACAGGCCGAGCAAAAATGATCCCTTCCATTTTTCCCTCTGCTCAAAGCACAGACATCCACACACGCTAAATTAACCTTTTCTGCATGAGTTTGCTGGAAAGCACTGTGCGATGCCTCTTGCAGGATCTTATCTTACTGTAAGGAAGATGATATACTTGTTGAGCTTTTGGTTAGCCCAAGTGATTAAAAAGTCTAGGAGGACTGGGAAGAAGAGAGCAGATTTTCTCATCCTCCCTCAGGGTCTTAAACTCAAAAGACCTTGACTTTCACCCAAGGTGGCCAACCTCCTTAGCAGAAGAGCTGAGCCCCTACATCCACAGCGACTACCTGTCACCACGATGCTGCTTCAGGAACAGAAACCCCATGCATTTCTTTCTACGGACCACCATAGAGCTTCAGCGGCTCCCATCCTGAGTCCCATTTCAAAAGGGCAGATTTACAAAGGGATTTACAAGGCGAACTCAGGTGGTCGCTTTAGTGAAGCGCCCTAGGAACCTGCCTGCCAAAAGAGCCATGCGAATACAGCACTGAAAAGCCTACCAGCAGAAAACAAGCTGAGCAGCTAGGTAAAAACTTTCTATTGCTTCCTTTCTCCCATTTGCTCTCTTGTTTTAATTTCTACTGCCTACGAGCAACGGCAGCATCTCCTTTCAAATACAAGGATGGAAAATTAAAAAATATAGCGGGGTAGTTCTCTGTTTTAAAGTACCATCGGCACTGCCTTCTCCTGAGAAATGGCTTCACGCGGTGCATACAAATTAACAGAGAACTTTATTCCTGCTCCTCTTTTATTAAAAAAAAAAAAATCAAAAACCAACATTGCTTTTGCTAGAAAATGTGTCCCCAAATGCTCTACAGACGCAGCTGGAGAGGTCAGCATTCAGAGTCCCCCGTCTCTGTCAGTGTGCGTTTCATTTTAATTACAAGTGCATGTTTTGCACATTGTAAAACTACCCCTGGCTCTGACCACCGCAAGAAAAGGAACATTTAGCTCAGGAAACAGTAGCTGACCCTGTCTGCTCTTTTTCTTCCTTGGCATCAGCTCAGACTATTAACACCTTATGTGTGTTGCCTGTGTGTTCCACATATGTGTGCTCTGCATCCATCTCATGCAGTACCTGTCGTAAGTGCATACTAAAAGCTTCCAACTGGGAATTCTTCGCTTTGTTTGACTCCTCTTCTTGGCGTCTTGCTTAGCTATTGAATTCATCCTCCTGACAGAGAAGCCTTTCTGTGTGTGAGAAGCTTTGTCCTTGGGAAGCTGTGACATTCGCCTTAAACACATAGAGGCCTTTTTCACCTCCCAGTTCACTTCTTAATTATTCATTCCCAACAGAGGAAATCAGGAGAAACCTCGGCAGCCAATGTAAACATTTTGTAGTGGAAGGCATTTTTTTTTTTTTACTCCCCAAGAGCCTGAGGTGACCRTGATAGTTAAATTTCTTACTAAGAAACTGCTCTATTTTTTTGTACATGAAAGGGGAGCATGGGGTGGATTTTTAATTTTTTTTTTTTTCCCCAAGAAAGGATTGATGTACAGCAAAGCACTCTCCACTGGATAGTGACTGCTTTGCTCTGAGTATCTCTTACTAATCAATTGCAGAGAAAAGGGCCAAATCTTCAACGCGTTTCATKTACAATTTTTACTTTCTTCCAACCCAGCTTGGAGCTGCAGTCCTACAGGGCCAACCAGTACCTTGTAACACAGGGTAAGAGCATTCAATGGCCATTGCGTTAGAGCTTTTCCAGCTAATGCGGCAGCTTTTCCCAGGGATTACTCTCTTGCAGAGGGCTGTGTCACAGCGGGAGCACTTTCCCCAGGTTCACACACAGAGACCGAAACGGCCGCCTTTCGCAGGGCTCGGTTATTAATGGTAATAGATGCCCCGTGCAAAACATTTGCAGAACCAGGGCTAGAGCCAATATTTTTCCAGTCTCACCGTAACCTTAACTGAAACACACACTATTGGCCCACTCCCAGGAGCCATGAGCGGTAAGCGCATATAGCAACGGGCCACCCACTTGCTGTTTTCTTAGAGAAAGTTTGCCAGGAGTGATATGTAGCTTGCACCACCTTCCTGAAA
Source organism: Nothoprocta perdicaria (assembly GCF_003342845.1). Classification (NCBI taxonomy): domain Eukaryota; kingdom Metazoa; phylum Chordata; class Aves; order Tinamiformes; family Tinamidae; genus Nothoprocta; species Nothoprocta perdicaria. Next base: position 122,409 of record NW_020455469.1, on the reverse strand, counting down.
CATTACCACACTGCCAGAGCCTGCGCAGGTCCGCCCTTACCACCACCTCTCTTCTCAACCTGTCCTGCTCCACCTCCTGCTTCTCCATGCAGCCCAATCTTCTCCTGCAATTGCTTCCTTTTTCTTCATCACCTTTTCCTGGCTCCATGCCTTTTCTTCATGCTGTTCCTAATGCCCGGGACAAGCTCTGATTAATGTTCAGCAAACAGCCTCCTCCACAGATCAGACCGCACCCAAGCATGCTCTGTTTTTTCTTGTTCGGCATTATTCTGACTCGTGCCTTCCATCTTTCCAAAGCAGAGGCGCCTACGTGTTTGACAGCAAGCAGCACCAGCTGCTTCTCCAAGTCTACATAACGCTTGGTGGYTGGGCTGCTCCCCGTGCAAGTCCCACCAAAGCTTCTCACATGAAGGGGCAATTGGCCCCAATGACAAGTATTCTGGAGTCACTAATGCTACAAATTATTGTAAGATTATTTAAGCCTTCACATCTCACCTAATGACATATCCATGAATACTAGAAGCCAAGAAACCCACCTTGTGTTTTCAGGTATTTGTATGACCTGGAATGAGGACTAAATATCACCACATCACCTGCTCCGTATTTTGGGGCGAAATAGTTGCATTGTACCTTTTTTTCCCTTCAGCAATTCTCCTAGGAGCCACTAGGGAAGTGCAAATATCCTAACAGCTACTTTGCTAAGCAATGAATAATGCACTTGCAAAGGAGTCAAGTTTATGATCTGTCACTACATGTCTTTTTCCCAGTTCAGGCTTTTTTTCAGCCATTTAGATAGGTTAGCCTAGTTTGGTCCAACATGCTATGACTGTGCTACAGTCTTCTAAAAAAATCCACCTCCAGGAATAATGACCTTTGGTGAGGTAACATCTAAAATAAACTGAGAAATAAACATAATTTCTTTCAAAAACCAATAATTAACAGATACCATGCCATTTTTTAGCTCTTTTAGACTGCTTTACACCTATTTGACCTTTTTGGCAAAAGTGAACTTCCCTCTTTGTGAAAAGGTAAGTTAAAATGGAAAGCAGTTGGGTGACTTCTGTGTTTCTACATATTAAATTCAGTCTTCTCAAGAGCAGCAATGCTCCCAGCGTTACACCGTTTCTGAATTAAAATCTAATTCCAAAGTTTGACAAAGCGCGCATTTAACACAGGTCAGCAGTATATTGACAGGATGTTAATTTTAAATTGTGTCAGCATTTCCTGTCTTGAGTGTTAATGTCAATTAGCACCTTGCTGCATAACCTCCAAGTCCTCCCTTATTACGGGAAAGTAGCAGAGCAGGCAGCAAAAGCCCTGTCCTATTCAAAACACCACTCGCTATCAGCCAAACAAAGAGCTGTCATAACAAAACCGGAGAGGTGAAAGTGCCTAAGCTGCTATGGATTTGAGGTTAGAAGCCTTAGTCTTTTCCCTTATTCCTGATATTAAAAGTGTAAGTGTGTCAACTTGGAGGGAAAGGCTAATTACTTTGAGGCTCTTTGAAAAGTGCGTGTTACCACTCAAAATCTCTAAGCCTGACATAAAGCCCTTGGCTTTCGATTGCACTACACGTGGCTCACTGTAGGTCACCTGCAAGGATCCTTAACGTGCTCCGGAATGTGCAGCCTTGCTCTGGGAAACGTGAGCGTTTCTGCACACTGCCTCTTTTCTTCAGTATTTCACACATTCCAGTTCCAGTTTCCAGCACCTCACAGTGAGGTCTCACTCCCAGGGGCCCCATGAATGAGCCTAGTGAATTTGTACTCATTTCACTAAAGCACTGTGTAAGGATTCCTTAATAAACTTCATAAAATTCCCACTCCAACTTGACAGCAGCTCGCAATATATATCCGCGGATGAAGGTCTAGATGCATAAACAACTAGGTCTGGTACTTACTTACTTGGGCAAAATTCATCAGTGTAGATACTCAGCACAAAATCCTGACTTTCCTTGAAGTCCAGCAAAAGACTTGCCACAGTTTTGTTGTCTTTCTCAGATTACAGATGCGCTCCCAGAAAGACAGCACAAATCAAGACATTTAGCCTAAACTTCATAGAGTTGATTGGTATCGTAGTTTCTTGTGAAAATTAATTTTTAATAGAAAAAAGGAAATGTAACAGTATTTCCAGTCAGGACTAATCCTAGGCCTTATTGCTTTTTGAGAAGAGGTAAAAAGAAAAAAAAAAAAGCATTTCATAGAACCACAGAATCATTATGGTTAGATAAAACCTTCAAGAKCATCAAGTTCAACTGTAAACCCTCACCATTGTGCCTGCTAAGCCATGTCCTTAAGTGCCTCAGCTACACAGTTCTTGAATGTTGTCAGGCATGGGGAATCCACCACTTCCCCGGGCAGCCTCTTCCAATGCTTGACTACTCTTTCCATGTTGAAGTTTTTCCTAATATCTACCCTGAATCTCCGGTGGCACAACTTCAGGCCATTTCCTCATCWTTTCCCGTTTTTGGTAAACCCCCAACTCACTGCATCCTTTCAGGTAGTCATAGAGAGCAATAAATCACTCCTAAACCTCCTTTTCTCCAGACTGATGCGTAACGATGCATACATAGATTTTCAGGGAATATATTAAAAAAATTATAACCGTTTTGGTTTGATAGACTTCAAGTCTATTAAGTACTTTAGGCTTGATTGCTTTGCAGTAAGCAGTGCTGTAAACTCTGCAGCACAGAAGGATTTTGCTCCCACAGGGACCTCCATGTTCCTCAACGTAACTGACTTGGTGTGATTTCGTAGCTGGTAGAGCATCAAGATGAGAAGACAGTGCAGCAACCAGCTTGGTCACTCCACTTTGAAAGAAACAGCAACTCATTGCTCATCCCATGCAAGACAAGAAAACAATGAGCATACCAAAAAAATGGCATACTAATGAAATGGTCCTAYTTCTTTCCCCCCTTTTTCCTATGCTACTGCTATTAAGGGTGAAAATGAAAGAAAAAGAGTGAGGAAAATAGGATTTCAGAATTGGAATACTGTGTATGGGCAAATATTTTCCCAGAATTGCTTTAAACAGGACTGTTAAACTAAGCTGAGCAGTGATTGCTGGGCAAAGCAGGCCAGTTCAGTACATGCATCAAGCTGGCCTAGGAGACTTGAGCTGGAAAAGCAGTATTTTTCATACATCTTGGAAAAGTCCATTTGAGCAGTATGGGAAAACAAGTATAGGTCAAACAATCATGTAGGATTTGAATCAATAACTTCCATACACATCRAAGGCTTCATTGCAGTCAGCATTAACAACCCCCAGTGAACTATGAAGGCAGACATCACGTCACATTGAATCCCATGCGTCTCTCCAACCAGGGACACAGCACTTCCCAGAGGTATGACGATTACCCACTAATTCCCATTGGATCACAGTCAATGACAGTAGTATTCCTACACTAACCTCCTCCTGCAGTCCAGGCAGCGCGTGTAGAAATCAAAGCATAAAAAAGTTTTTTTTTTTTTTTTTTTTTTAAATAAAAAAGCAGCATGTCACTCTGGTTACTGCATTTGTTTCTTTTGAGTCTGGCTTCCAGGTGTGGCGGGCACTACACGGTGAACGTAGCACTCCTCGGAACCGGTGTGGAGATGACACAGGCACCATGCCCAGACGTTGCGCTGGGTGCTTGCGCTCTGCCAGAATCTAAACAAATTGGCCAAACAAATTAATGCCACACACCCTAAATTGGCTGAACAAATTAATGCAACACACCCTTTGCACAAGGGTGCCTTTGAAGGCCCAGCACTGAGCGTGTTAGAGCGAGATGCATTCTACTGAATAGGGTGTTTCAAACAAATCTGTTTGGAGAGAAGAGAAACAGCACATTATAGTTTCAAGTTAGAGCAGGGCTTTCACCCGAGAGCTTTTCAGACATCAGCGCTGCGTGTTGACATTTAATTACTAAACTCTTAAAACAAATAATTTGTATGAGCAAATGCTCCTCAATCATTTCATAATAACCCAACTAGTGTTTCTTGGCAGTTAGAACAAAACCAGAAGCATGTTGAAATCGCACACACAATGCCTTGTTCTGACACGGAGAGAGGTGCCAGATCGAGCGGCGCGAACCCTCCAGGCTCTGGGAGCTCCTGGGAGTCAGGAACCGAGCGCTGCAGTTTTGTTCCCAGGGGCTGGCAGCAAATCAGCCCCAGCAGGTTCACTCGGAGGTTGGAGTTGACTGAATTTCTTTCTCCAAACAACCCTCCCTTCTGCTGCTAAAGGTCCTTTCTTGCAAGCAGCAAGAAAGGACCATCTTTTTCTCATATTACTTAATGTTACTTTTTCATCATGCTCTTAGGACAATGTCTAAGATTAGTCAAGAGGTTTTACATAAAGAAGGAAAATTACACCCCTAAACTGGGCTCCACATTCTGAGACTGTTTATCTATATAAATCCTCTATATCTGGGATTTCTTGTAAAGCCAACATTAGAAARATATTAAAGGAAACAAATTACCTTCCAATGAAACTTAAAATAGCAGGAATCTCRACTTTATGCTGCTATGTTTCTCCAGGCCCAGTCCTCCTGACTACCATTCTGTACTGAATCTGCAGCTAGGAAGATGTCTTTTTTTCCAAGCACTGTGCAAGTAGATTTTCTTTTAATAAAGCTGAAGTTCCCCGGTTCAACGTGAGACGATTTTTGTGTTGAGTCAYGTCACTGGGATCCATGGGGCATGCCCGGTCCCGCTTCCCCTCCTTGCACTTCCAGCCACCTACTCACTTTGGCCTTTCTCTTCCTCCCTTTGCTCTGACCTCCTTGTACCTTCCTCTTCTCTCAGTGATCCCACCATTCCCAGGCATCTTCTTCCACGTGTACATATCCACCAATACATSCTCTGTCTACAGATCTATCCCACCTCTCTCAAAGTCAGCAATTTATAGTGGAAACGAGAGGAAAAACCACAAAAGCGACGGCTATAGGCACCCGGATGCCAATGTGCAGGACTAGACCCGAGTCTGAAATGCAAGGTTTTTGTATGAAGGTTAAACTGAATAGTGCTCAAATGTGAAAACTTCAGCTAAAAWGCCCTCTTGGGCATTCACATTTTAATAACAGCCCATGTTTGCATCAGCTTTCTCCAACTCGCCATGCCTTCAGTCAGCAGCCCCCAAACTCGCAGGCCGTCCCAGCACGCTGCCCTCCTCTCTAATTAGAAGCCACCTATTGTGTTTCATTTTTCTCTCTGAAAATTGCCATTGCAACCTTGCTATCAGCTCAGTATCTTACCATTAGTCAGGAGGGCAAGCGCGTGGTGTCCTTGACATGTCAGCTAGAAACRTCTAGCTCCCTCTTCTCTCTGGGGAGCAAGCCTATAAGCTCTGTAATGCATTTAACCTCTATCACCTCAGGGAGCAAGAGTCTCCACAAGCAGTCTGCTTCCACACCACCCCTGAGCTAACTCATTTACTTTATTTTTTCTTACAGTGTTCAATAAATTACACTCCACCCTTTAAAATTTATTATGGTTAGTATATGACTTGCTAAAGAGATGCTTATAATTCACATAACTATGTTATAGCTTTAATCTCCTAACATAGAACATTAATAAATGTGGCAAGACTCCCCGAATTAATAGCCTGGCTTGTATTCACATACTTAGGCGTGTTTGTATTTGTATATTTTTTGTTACCATATTACAACATACAGGCCAGATTCTGATCTCCATGTCAAAGAAGAGAATGAACATTATAGGCCATCAAAAGAAATATAGTGCTTTGTTAAAATTACTAATTTCTATTGCAAAACAGACAACAGCTGCTTTTTACAAAGCATCCATGAGCAAGAATCTGATCTGAGCTTCTGTTTAGTTTTCATTTTAACAGTCTGATTTTTAAAGACAAGTGTATTCCTTCTGCAGTCCTCAGAGGTTTATTACATTTGAAAAAGGCCATATCCCCTGGTTCTTGATAGTTGGTTCAATAATGAATCCAGCTGCTCAAAAGTGCACGTTAAAGGTAAGTCCGATTGTTCAAGCAAAGGCAGAGGATGTGCAAGAGTCAGTACTGGGCAAATATCGGGGAATTCTTTGTAACATTCATTCCCATTTTTATACATATTAACTTTTCACTTTTTGTGTGTGTGTATGTTTGCTTTACCCAAATACTCAAAGAGCAAACCAGGAATGTTCACTCTAGCATGAAAAATGTTGAGGACCCATAGAAAACACATTCCAAGTTTGCAAACCCAAGAACTCGCACCAGAGAACACCATTATTCTGGACAGGAAAGTTTTACACACAAACCAGAAAAATATGAAGTGTCATAAGACTTTCCTTAATTGAGTTCTGCCTGAGAGAAATGACAGTTGTTGCCATTTGGAAACCACAAGTTTGAAAAYCAATGCTTTTCAAAGCAAAACACAGCAGCAGATTAAAAAGCCAGCCCAGTAAACTTCAAGTTCCCTCTGTTATTCACAGCATCAAATAATTTTCCTAAATACAATAATGAGTGGCAAAGCCCTTGATTCTGGGGCAGTGCAAGCCACAGTTCTACTACGATTCAGCCTCATCCTCCTTAGCAAGCTCCACTCCGGAGTCCCTGCAGCATCATGCCAGGAGTGTCCGCGTCCAGGAAACCTCTGGCAGCACCAAACCTACATTTCAAGTATTCCATATAGAGCACCCCACTTCCTTACTGCACATTTCTCAGGGGCACAACCAGCTGTGCAGCTAAGTTTGCTCATGGCAAGAAATAGAAAGAAATAGTTTCCAGGCCTACCTATACTTTTTTTTTTTTTTTTTAAGAAACACATAAATAAAAAGAGGGGAAAAAGAAGAGCAGTAATATTTCATGCTTCTTACAGCATTTTCCTGGTTTTCTTGGTGTAACCATGTTAAAGGTACAGCCCTTTGCCAGGTAGACTTGTGCAAGAACCATATTTAAACAGAGAAAAGTTCTTTTAGGGCCCACAGTAGTGGAGAAGAACCTGAATATGAAAGCTCTGGAGTCAGATAACACACAAAAAGGGACCTCAGCCACAATTTTTAGGAGTTTTAGAGCCAACTTCCTGATTTTCACTGTACCTGCAGTGGGGGACAGTTGCTGGTTATGCCATTTGCATGTGAGCACTGGTAAGACTGAATATAAATTTTTAACTAAATTCTGTGCTATTTATTAAATCAATCCCACTCAGTTCACACAACATTGCATGTTAAGTCTCAGCTGATTTGGAAACTTCAGTAAATGAATAAGCTACCTTTGAAAGGAAAAAGAGGTGAGGTGCCCTGGAGATCTTATTGACAACCCTAGGATACGGATCTGCATCAGATCTGACTTTAAAGCATTTGGCCTCAGGAGGGAGGGTTCAGTAGTTGAAACTCATCCTGTTCCATCAAGTAGATTAGTCCAGAGCATAGGATTATGTTAAAGCCACTGTTAGCATATATTGGCTATATCCTGTTACCAGAGAACAACCACACTTACCTGGAAGAAACCTTGTTCACACTTGTAACCAGCTATAGGCTCTTCTTGCTAACATATATCCTCTAACCACACGTTTGCTATGTTAATGCAGACCACAATCCCATGGAAATTAATGKATCGATTCTAAACACAAACTACAGAGATGCAAGTGAAAATTCACTTGAGCCCAGAGGAGGCTGAGCATGTGGGGAAGGCTAGGTGTCCTCCACAAGAATAACTGAACGAACTGTTTAAAAAAAATAAAAATTAAATTAAAAAATTTTTATGGATGTGGAGCAGGTTGGAGAGAGGGCCAGGGAAAGATTGGCATCCTCTGAGCTAAAGCCTTTTCATTTCTCCAAACCAGTGAGTTCAGTTCTGTTATCCCCAAAAGCATCAAGGTTTTCAGGAATGGCATCCTTTTGTAGCACCTGTCAGAGATGTAGCTCTGAATTCTCCCATTTGAATATCCCTACTAAGGAAAGACAAGTATTCACTTCCACTTTCTAAAAAATAAATAGTAATATATTTTTTTAAAARCCCTCAAATGTTAAAATAGCCAGCAAAGGAATCCTATATAATCTTCTTTTTCAACTGCAGAAGGTGAAGTGTTATTAAACTAGTTTACAGAAGGGGCAAAAATGATTTTCTGCTCAGTAAGGAAATATCTGGTATTCGGTCATAAGATGAATGTTGTTAATGAGCAGGCATGCGGCTCTGAATGAATGGATTGTAACCTGGAGGGTTTTATCTGCTTGCTGTTTAAGAAGTTTTCATTTCAGAGTGAACCAGTGCTAAAATTATAAAATAAAAATGACAGTAAATAAAAGAGTAAAAGTAAATAAGAGTAAATTTGGAAGCCAAACTACTGGAATGAATGAGGAATCTTTACATCATAGTGTAAGTGGATCTTGAGAGTCTCAGGCATCGTGGCTCACCAGGGTGCCCGGGTTGCACCTCCGACCTTGAGGATGAAAGGAGAGGTGAGTCTCAGAAGACAGATTCGGTTAGAGTTGGAGGTGGGGAATGCAACCGTGCAGACTAAAAAGCAACACAGAAGGTAAAAATAGATAAATATAAAGGTGTCTGTGTGGGTTTGCTCAGCCAAGAGTTGCCAGCGTACAACAAAGATCRAGGAGAATTTTGTTTTGAAAACAAGATATCCAAAGACTACTAAGAAACCACTATCTGCATCAATTGAAGTTATTTTGGATTTAAGCAAGTACAACTTTCAACATACACCATACATCTACCATTTTTCTCTTCAGAGTCCACGTACTGGTGGAGCCTCTGGAAGACTGAATACAGCCAGAGATTTGAACCATCCAGGGCTTGGATGCTTTAAACCTGCTGTGGGTAAATAAGGCATTTCTCCGTGGCTGTGATTCAGAGCTCCTTCTCTTTGAAATCCCCAATGCAGAACATCATCAACTTCTTTCTCTTACCAGCTGCAAATATAGTTTAGTTTTAAATAACATGAGGTACCAAGCAGGCAGTGATTTAAAAAACCCTAAATCCCAAGCACTTTAATTTCACGTAGCTCTTAGAGCTTCAGCTTTGCTAGTGAAGACCACTAGAGGAACGTAGTATTTTTGTGTGGCATGTTCCTTAAGTAAACTCTTACCTGGCAGCTCCTTTCGGCATGAACACTACACGGCACCACCGTAATTATCCTGTGCTCTGSCAAAGGTGCCGTCAAGGGTGTTTGCAAGGAAACCAGGGTGGTAAGCCAAATTTCATCTGCACATCGGGCACGCCTGCTGGGAAACGAAGCCAAGGTTTTAGCAGTGATGAGATCACTGTGTCCGTCCTCCAAGGAAGTCATCTGCACCTCAAAACTTAATGAGCTATTTTTTCACATTTGTTGTGCGTTGGTTATTTTTAAAAGTAAGTGTTTTACCAAGCCTTTAGGAAAATACTGWTTCTCATTTGGTGAGTTCTGAGGTCCAACTGGAAAAGATGCAATGCAAACCCAAGGCTGTATCAAATTTACTTAGCAATTGGATGAACACCATTGGGAAGGGAAGTAAGGACATTTCTTTACAAGGCAGAGGGAAAACCTCCCACATTACAAATGCACTGAAGCCCAGAGTGGACAGTTTCCTTGACCAGAGTAAATCATTCTGCTTGACTGTGATGAAGACAGCCCTCAAGTGACAAATGTTACTGATAATTATTAGTTATTTTCCTTCTGAGCCCTGCACTGGTTTACATTTCTATAATCAATAAAGCCCTGCACCAGGGATGAGGAAGTGATGAGGCCACACACARGGCCTCGATGAGGCCACGATGAGGCCTCGACACTAACTACAGGGTCAGCAAATGGATGCTTGCCCACTTCTAATCTCCTGGGCCACCTTGAAGACAGTCTCTATCTCCTTCAGGTCATTCTGCTTTCCCTCTAGAACTGGTTCATCCCTGTCACCCTTTCCTTGGTGAAAATCTTCCAGAGCTCTTTCCAAGAAAAATATATGCCAGTAAAAATGCCAAGGGGAAAAAAAAAAAAGAAAAAGAATCCCTTTCAACAACAGATGTAGCACACAGGCTCAGTGACCTGAACTCACAGAATGCTGTTTGAGTTTAGGTAAGGCTTTACTCCTTCTTCAGCTTCCTCTGGGATAGGAAATAATCAGTACTTACATAGGGCTGGACCTCTAATTCTAGTGCAAAATTCCCTTTAAGGCCAGGAGAACCTTTACCTGCAAAATGAYTGCAAATTTGTCTACAGATAAACATTTCTAGCCAACTTCTATCAACTTTCAAAACAATCCACCACAAAGCACTAGCTGGAAGCCTTAACCTTTTAYAGCTGTTGTGAGGGCTTTTTCACATTGCATCCCATGACAAACTTCTTTACACAAATCCAAGGTAGCCATAGAGAATATCCTGCCGCATTTCTTGCCACTGAATGAGGAACAGTTTGCCTATGCTGGAAACCATCTAAAGTAAACCTACTTCTCCATGAGTGTAAATACTAACTTTATTATCACTGCTTCTTGGGCTGTTCATAAAAGAAAACTTGCAGCATTTTCTTTGGGTTTTCTTTYGTCTTTTGTTCACCTATACAGCAAAGAAAACACCAGGTTGAAACAGACCTGATTTGAGGCAGACCTGAAGACATCCACTTTTATTACATTACATATGATACAAGTCCTAGCTGTCAAAATCCTCAGGAGCACCTAAACAGATAATAAACAATCAGTGAAAGACTTATGGCTACATGTTTTTCATAGTATTGGAAATCACCTGGGAACCATATTTTAATGGAAAATACAGCTTGATGGAGACAAGCTTCATAGATTTATGAAGAAACTGCAGCACAAATCACATGGAGGGTTTAGCTTTCCAAAGTAATGGGGAAGTGCTAGAAAACAGCACCAAAGGAGACAAAAAAAAAAAAAAAGAGAAAAGGATGAAGAAGGACATGCAAAAAAGGTAAGAAATGCCCTTCTAATGATTTATGCTGGAGAGAAGGAATATGCCTACTGGTGATCCCGTTACCCTCGCTGCTCTTTGTGATTGTTATTCTTCCCCGAAGAGAAGTGCTCATGTTACATCCTGACAGAAAGTTACACCTCTTCAATGTGATTTGTCCACTTAAAACAACATTTATCATGTTGCCAGTTTATAAATCATTTAGGCCAACTAGATTAGGCTATAGGAAGCCAGCACCCCTAGCTGATCCTCATCCCAGATAATTCACGGACTTGCATTTGTTTACACTAAACCTTGTCAGCCAAAATAGTAGAGCCTGGTGCCAGCTAAACTCCAATTCCTTCTTCTGATCGAGTGGAAAGAAGGAGGTACACTTTTAACACATTTACAAATAGACTCTGGCTTGAAATGCAAATATATCAAGGGCAATCCACACCATGCACGTCCTGAGTGACTCCACTGAAATGGACAGGATCTTGTATCATACACTGGCCAGAACAGAGCCTCTCCACAGAAAATGGAGAGGAGCTGAAGAGTTCAAGGTTAGGCCACATATTTTACCTAATTTGTAAAGGAGGATGTGGAAAAATGTCCTTTTTTTTAACCTATACAATACATTGCTCTCAGCTGAGCATAGAGATAAAAACCACGCTCCACATTTTGTTCTGAGATCAGCACCAGGTCCAGTAAACTCAAATTGTCAAACTTGGAGTTGGCCTTTTGTCCAATTAAAGCTCTTAAAACATTAACAGGAGGGTGAAATACTAGTTTGGATACATGATACAGGCCACATCACTGTATACAGTTACTGATACGCAACGGGTGCCAGGCACCATCTCGGAGTGAACTACAGAGACACGTTTTGTGGGAGTAAGCAGCTGGTATACAGGACTACAAGATGGGATTTTAACTTTACTTTGAATAAAGCCCCAACTCCACATTTCATATATTGCCTGGGAACAAAATGGCCACTAAGCATTAAAAGACAATGAACTTTCAACCCAGAAGATTTTAAACTGAGAAGCAATTAATAATCTGAGGCTTAATGATCTTTGCTTATGAGACCTAGGACAAGGAAAGAGGAACCGGATGCAAAAATTTGGGTCGTTTAAAGTCTTTTGCCTTATATGTGATTTTTAAAAATCASAGGGAAAGCTGTATTGGTCTGTGTAAAACATCAGCCAGTCAGTGCTCTTCTGTAGAGTTTTGTAATCCGAGGCTCTTAATTTTTTTTTTTTTTTTTGTGGGAAAGCCTTAGAAAGTGAATTATTTGTAAACCAAACTAGAGACGACAAATTACAGGCTCAAAATCACCCTATTTACCTTACAAGAAACAAGACATAGAATACCAAGTTTAAATAATCTTTTCCACAGAGCTTTAAGAAAGCATTTCAATATGTTCCTGAAAAGAACCCGTGGAACTGTAAGTGATTTGGAAACACTACACATCTAYACTATGATCCAGGAGAAGGGCCATTAAAATCAAACAACATCTATTCAGGTCCACTGTGAATAGAAGTGATGCACCAGAGTGTGCTCAGAAAGATGATACCTGATGAGGAGTAGACCACACTTTGTGTAAGGGAGCAAAACTTTTAGCTGAGGATCTGTGCTACTACCTGAATCTAGTACTTCAAATTTTGATTTATCGTGTAATAGGAAAAAGTTGTGAAGTCTTTTCCATAGGTGAGGATTTCCCCAGAGAAACAAGTAGAGCCCCATTAATAGAAGATTTCTAAAACAAGTCTTGAAAAAGCCATGGGAATATATGTGTGTGTACACATATATACATGTATATATATGTATATATGTACACACATATACCATAGGGAAAAATCCTGCTCCGGAATAGCACCAAGTAGATGACCTCCCAAGTCTTTCCCATTCCCAATTGTATTCCTTTAAGAACTTGAAATGCTGTACAAAGTGACACCAGTTTTTCCATTCATAACTTGGCCAAAAAACTATTTTGTAACAAAATAAAAATTAAGTAGACCTCACAGTATGAGAAGGTATTGCTCCATTTCATTGTATTTTAGCAGGAAGTCACTGCTGCTTGGTTTGACAGTAGACAAGCCTCCTCAGGTGATGGGAGGAATGAAAAATGTGAGCAGTTAAGAACTCCTGATCACTGAGGAGATTTAAGACATGGAGCTAGATTAACTGCTCACTAAGAGACAGCAGAGAATATTGTTGCTTTTTGCCATTGTGTTTCAGCATAGAAGAGATACACACAAAATGCCAGTCTCACATCTGGACCTGAATTTCAACAGCCAGAGATGGATAGGTTTTGACACTTAATTTTTCAAGATTTCTTTTTATAATTCATTAATAATAATATCTATTACAATCCTCGGGCTGCTTTTCATGAATTTGGGTTTCCCAGAATATCATATCATGAAGCTTTAGCCATCACGACTTCCATTGTTTCTCTAAGCAAATGTGCAGTAAAAAGATCATTGCCTAACACCAAATCCTACGCMCATCCCACCTAGACACGTCCACAGTGAGCACAAGAATTTTACTACACTACACTTGATCTTAGCCAAAAGGCYGAGAAGCGATGGCTTGACACATTTAGAATCAAACGTACCAGATCACATAGTATTAGCTATGGCAAAAATACCTGGAAGAATATCCTCCTGCTTTGCTCTCTTGTGAGTATAAGGGACCCACTTGTATCCACAGCACCTAACAGTGAATCGTTTTAGTTACTTAGACCAAATCTCACTTGCAGCTTTAAGTCCGTGCTCGTGCCTTGACCTTCTACGTGAAAATCTGTCAGCTTGGCAGACAGATCGGTGGCAGACTCTACTGCAATRAATCCTAAATGCAGAAAGCCTTGGCAAAATTCACATCTTGATCCAAACCTTTCCTTCAAATCCTGAATTCTAGGCCAGAGCTGCTGGGTTGAATGCCTCTGAAAAGATGATCAAGCATGAGAGGAAAGCTAATGCTTTCTCCTCACTGTAGAAGAGGGTTTGTCTCATGCAAAGCATGCATCTTTGGGACTACCACAATAGAAACCAGCCACATGTGCTCATCTTCAAAGAATAATGACATTCTGCTTTCCATAATATTTCTACAGCTGTTTGTCAAGCCTTGGTGCAGTGTTTCAGACTTCTGAAAGCACAAATGGGACAGAGAAAGAACAGCAAATTAAGCTAAGATTCAAGGATAAAGGTATAAGAGGTGATTCTTATGTGGTAGACAGGCCACACACAACTCAGACTTGAAACTCGCCTATTTTAAAGCAGAAAACAATTGTTTAACCAACCCGAATGGAAACGGAAATGAAAGGCTCTTCTGCCAGTTAAAACTTTCAGCCTCTGCAGTTACATGACCTTCCTGAACATCAAAATATTCTACATGTTTTAAGCCTCTTGGAGACCCAAGTCCTGACCACAAGCCACTGATCCACCAGAGATCAGAAACAAGTTATAGAGGAGAGCAAAAGCTGTTGCAGTAATTAACTTGAATTCAGCCTTAATGTGAACTGCAATGAAGATTTCCAACAGGGAGAAAAACAACTCCAAAAACTAATAAAAATAAGAACTGATCTTTAATAGATCAGTGCTCTGCAAGTGCTTTCAACCCACCAAATCGGAAGATGGTGTAGACTTTTATTGCCTCAAAGTTCAACATTGCTAATATGTTATGGCAAGTGAATTGCTTCGTTATAAAGACTTTAATTACTACCAAAATCTGAAAATGTTTGGAGTTGAGGATTCTAGCCCAAAGTCAACATTTATTTCAACTCAGGTCATGTAATATGCTTAAATAGTATACTGAAAAAAAAAAAAAGGAGACTCTGAGAAGTATACTGTAGTATGTTAATGCCTGAGAAACCACCAGTGATGATGGATTGATTCTAAAGTTCATTACAGAAGTCACACAAACATCTYGGACATCATTGCCCCTTTATGGGAATTTAGGGACTGTGTGTCGCCTTTCGACAAAATCTGGAAGAGTAAAACTGAGTGAAAATGTGYGATAAACATAATTAAGTGAATTAACATATTCCTATTAGCTGTTGCTTTGAATGAAAGTTCAGCCAAATTTAGTTTATCCAAGTTCACCATTTGCAGTTCATCAACCCCAAATTAATACACAATATTGAGCCAACTAGAAATCTATGCACATGTTTATTTTCCCTTAGGATTTGTACCCCTGTTACACAATGATGGAGAGAGAAAGAATCGAGATCATTAGGAGGGCTAAAGTGAGAATATTACACGAGAACAAGAGAGCCCTCCACTATTAATTTTGTTCACAGTCTCCTAGTGCAGTCATATCCTCTGAAGCAGAAGCGCACATATATATAATCTGGGAAGTCTTCCAGATTCCTTTTTAAGGAAATGAAGTTCTCAACACTGGCTGCATTAAGAAGGGTATTTTTGGTTTTCCACAATGCCAGCAGCAATGCTGAGTAGAGCTCTGAATACATACTTGGAGGTTGTGCAGCATGTAGCTGTGTCCTTGTAGAGCTGAAAAAGCTGTCATCACCATACAGAGCACGCTATGCATCCAAGTTCCCCAACAATTGCACTACATCATATGCTCAGGCACTGCTCTACAGCAGAATCCATCCCAATGGTGCTCACTTGCAGCACAACTCYAACCCAAGATAGGACTTTGCCAGAAATATATATATTTTCAGCTATCGTGGCTATGGAAATCATCTTTAAAATGCACATTTATTCCATCAAAACTAAGGAATTTCTAGTCTGTCCCACTACGTGCTCCTTCCTGTAGCAGAAGCATTTAGTCAATATGTTAATACTACTATCCAAAACTCCTTCACCTCCCTGAAGTTCCAAAAAGTTCTCACTAGCCCTTCCCTCAASGGCCAAATCCTCCAGCATTCCCTTCTGCTAACGGGTATTTCCATAAACTAAATGTGAAAATATTAAGTATATTTAAAACAAACGCGGATATTGTATCAAGTAAATTAGGCCAACTAGAAATCTATGTACATTGATTTTCCCCTAGAATTTGTATCMTCATTATATAACGAGGAGAAGAAAAGGAATCAAGATCACTAGGATGGCTAAGATGAGATTGACTTATATAGAGTTAAAGAGATTTGAGCAGGTAAAGAATGCTTCATTCACTTACCCTTGCACAGACTAGCACATTGAATGTAATGTCAAAATACTGCTATATTCAGTACACAACACATTTTCACATGACAGACTTGATAGCGTTTCCATTTCAGAGTGGGAAGAAGATATCACTGAATTTCCARGTTGTCACCGAATCCAGGAATCTTGTCATTTGTTGACAGAGGAGCATTTGGGATTGAAATATTTCTCCTGAATAAATTAATGAAGCAATAGCAAAAAATTGACAGCTCAGCTATAACATTTGCTCATCCATAAAAAAGTCACTCCACCTAGMAGAGTGGGTGAAGTAAATTTTACAAGACTGAATTAATATAAATACTRACAGAAATACAACCTTTTCTAATTAGCATAATTTCAAAATAAATTCCTAAGTAGTAAAAAATGAAAACACACTTGCTATAATGAGTGGAGTGATATTATCTAAATTAGTCTAGCAAGACTGTGCTCTGTTGGCGGGCTCGCCTCAATCGCCACCACTCTCCTCTAACACCTGCAAAGAAACCTGTGTCAGGTTGCTTCGAGATTCCTGCTTATGCAATAGATTAGAGCTGATATATCAGCAACCAATTTTTGAGCCACCACCTAGGACTCGGTATTCAGATGTGTCTGAAATAATCTGAAAGAGTTCAGCCTGTACTGAGTCAATCCATTATCCAGGACAAAACTTTCACA
>NW_020455469.1:90766-100766 GCF_003342845.1 Nothoprocta perdicaria | reverse complement strand
CACYCATTGAAAAGATAAGGTGCATCGTCCCATGGAACCAGTGAGCTGCACGGGAGATGAGCCATGATCAGCCACTTTGCCTGTTATCAACGGAGCTGGCAGCTAAATTCACATGATAAAAATCTTTATTGCTAGTCATAACACAAGGAACTGAAAGCACGCCGGGCGACTTCCAGAGCCCAGGCGGGATCTGCAGCAATTACTAAGGAAACAAGTATATGCCATCAAGGGAGCCRCTGAGGATAAATACGGATTCCCACAGTGACAGTTAAATAGAAACACTTCTGACTATGCTTGAGGTAAACTGCAAACCTACTAAAGTCAGAAAACTAAGTTTCAATTACAATGAGAAACATAATTAAGAAAATCAGAGGAATTTAGAGCTCGTGGACATTGTACATCATTTTCTCCTTCTCCCTCTTTGGGCCAGAATCGTGTGGGTTCTGAGACAGAAACAGACTTGCAAAGGAAAAGAGAAGGGTTTTTTTGTTTGGGGTTTTTTTTTTTAAGCTCTGCCATCATGCTAGAATAATGAATCTACATATATTACTTAAACATTGCATCTTGCCCTTCAGAAGTACAGGGATACTGACATCCTTCACAAAGGTATTTTGTCACATTTTTAAACACAYAGCTTCAAAAATATCCAACAGACACAGTTAGCATCTATAAAAGTTGCACAAACAGCATCCAAATATATTGTGATGACAAAGTTTGCTTTTTTAGCTCCTTCTTAGCAAAGTTTCTAAAAAGTCTTATTAGTCGCATGCAGTCTTGCAAAGTAGAAACATGACAATTACAGTATGGCAGTAATAGGGCACAAGCTCTGCCCAAAACTGCCCCCAAGAATGACTTGGGAGGTTACTCTGATCTGCTAAATAATAAAATAAATAGAATCATACTTCTTATGCCAACACAAGTATGTGGAAAAGTTTGATCACTCATGCTTACTAGTGACCCTGAGAAGCTCAACAGGAGTAGATTCTTCTTTGCTGTTCCCTTCATTCTTTCATAACTGCTTAAAAAACAAGAGTGCCTTGAAGTTGACACTACAGATTTGGAACCCTGTGTCTAATTCCAGGTACCCTTCTTCCTACACAGACACTACAGGTTTGTTTTCTATGTTTATAAGTCTTTCAAGACCTCACTAAGTCTTAAGCATGCAGRTTCTGAGCCTCTGGGCAAGGGCACACAAATTATGGTTTGCAGAGCACATTTAGCRTGGTACCTGAAATGCTTCTTGATGGTTTGTAAGGACCTGGCCAGCTATAGAGTAATGACACCCATTCCCATCCCTTTGGCCACTTCACCAGCTCCTTACACACAGAAGAAACACTGAAGGGATAACTGAATTAGTGTAATTCAGTTGCTGCAAAACAGAAGGAAAGCCATCTAAAAATTTCTGACTGGCTCCTTAACACACATATGCTCTTAAAATAGCTGTGATGTTTTGAAGCTCACTTTCGTATGACAAAACTGTTGGTGGAACACARGTTATTTTCTCCAGGAAAAAAAAAATATCCCCAAATAACATGTTTAGGTATGCTTTGTATATTTAATAACTACCACTGCATCCTAGAGATCTGCAGGACTTCCAGACAGCAAGTCCCTTTGTAGTCATCTCTGATATCTTCTAGATTTCCCTTTCCTTTTTGCACCTCATTACAGCTAAGGTTAGCTTCACACATCTCCATGTTGGTCTAATTATATTTGTTATAGCACGGGTGTTTTTAACCCAGTGTCCTACGAGCTGTGGTGTTGACCCAAGAAGAGCAGCATGAACATGCCCTACTTCTGCACAGCACAGGGCTGGCTCACACTGAAAACCAACTGCCTAACAAGCTGGAGTATGAATTTAGGTGCACTATTAACAGCACGCTGATCACTGCAGGTTCCTGTGAGGTGAGATGGTTTATGCAGAATGGCATAAACCACTTCACACACATACAGCCAGGGTGCTTGTTAAGGCTACATCTACTAGCCCAACCAGTAAAAAAGGCTCAATGTGCCAGGGAATATTGCTGGGCAATATGACCATGAGGCAGCTCATGACCATTCTCAATTTCTCTCCACTTGCTCCCACCCTCTGCTTCATTTACTCACCTAAATTTAGCTAAGCACCTGCACAGGGGTGCAGCGTGGACACCAAAACTATCCCTGCTCCTCCATGCAAACAAGTATCTTTTCACGTCAATTCATGGGAAATACCAGCACATTTGTATCAACTTAATTATCAGCAGAGTTAAAAATAGTGAAACTTGTGTTTAGACAAGGATTTAAAACTCCTTTCTTCTCCAGGAGGGAAGTTTAATTTCACTGTGCCTTTACTGTATTTTCAATGGTTTCATATATCACTCCCTGCTGAGGTCCAGGATTCTGCATGGTCTAGTGGAAGAGAATGGGTCTTATTACTCTGAGTTTTATTTCAGCTTCAAATGACCACTGTAAGGATAAATTGCCTCAAAAAATACCTTCAAATCATTAGAAATAATTCCTAACCTTGCCATAAAGATTTCTTTTACCACTGTGACCTTAATGAGAATGTTTCTTCTAAGAATTATGGACAGTTTTATGAGAAAGCAACAAAAAACAGYGAGGAACCTTGGCAACACTGAAAAAAATCAATAAGAAAAAGTATCAGAAAAAAAGTCCAATACCAACTTTTAAGATGACCAAACCCTAATATCCTCTCATTTGTAAGCTGAATTTTTCTGTGCTATTTTAGCTCACTGAACCRYTCATACATGAAATATATAGAAAAAAACCTACTTTTTTCCCCCCCTCCTTAGAATTCTTGACTAGATTTCTCCTGAATGTGATATTCTTGGGAAAACAGGATATCACTTTAATGGATGGAAAGAACAGACCATAGCCACAATACACAAAACCTGATCTACAGCTCTAGCTAATCTGCTCCTTAGCATATGCCTAGTTTTAAGTATGTGCCGTAGTCCCTAAACCCCAGATTCCCAAACACCTCACAYTTAATGGCCTAAAAAGCAGTGCATCAGCTTGAGCATCTGCCAAACCTGTGCCTAACCTCAGGCTACGTCCGAAAAAACAGAAGTGAATTCAGTGTCCCAAATAAAAGCATAGCTCTAAAGCTGGCGAGAAGCAATAGCAGTGCTGAAAAACAACATTTTGGAGAAAATTGGCCYTCGCAGAAATCCACAGATGCTCTGTACTCTCTACCAGGGGAATTGCTAACTGGGAATTATCGCAGTGAGACCATTTGGTCCGTGGAAAACAGAGACTAATGCCCCTCACCCAAAACACAGTAGGTGGGAAAACAGAAATTGGGGAAAGCACCCAAGGAATCCAAGGAAGTGGAAGAGAGCAAGTAGCCAAGCCCAGACTGTGCTCTGCACAACAGCAACCTACAGCTTATGCAGGGAACTGGGAGCTGAGATCCTGGGGGAGGCCACCCTGAATGTTAGGGAAGCTCAGGAGAGACGGTGGGTTTAAGGACAACCTTCTACAAGCACAAGAATGATCCTTTCCAATACTCAGGAAAACAAGCAAACATATCAGGAGACTGTCTTGGTTACACAGCAAACATGTGACAGAGATCCAATATAAAYAGGACATACACGAGAGGTGGACATGCTGTGCAGAAGAGCACGGAAATATCACTCCAGACAAGAAATAYCACCCCAGACATGCAGGAGCGGCGTTAGGAACACTAAGGTGCAACCACAGTTCAAACAGTCAGGACACATGGAGAGCCTCTACCACCACATCACTAGCAGAAGGATAAACAGAAAGGTCCTGCTGATCTAGTGGCATGCCAAGTTACTCTATGCCATCTTCATCTCYGTCTTCACCAACAATCCAGACTTTGTGTATCAAGACCCAAGAGAGGAAAGAAGTACCCACATCAAGCCAGGGGGTCTCTCAAGAAGTCTACTACAAGTCCATACAGCCAGCTCAGGTGTATTCCAGGGTGCTGGAAGTTCTCACCTTCCCTCAAGGCTGCTCTCCATCACTACCAAAAGGCCACGGGCATGGGCTAGCTTCTGTATCAGTCTTGCTTCCATGTCCCTTTGACTTAGAAGCATGGCATAAGCTCTTTGATAGGAAGACTCAAAGAGTCAGAAAGCCTCAAACATTGGCATTTTGATGGATTTTCCCACTACATTTGATTTGCACACACATTTCATTATAAAACTGTTTTACATTTGAAATTTCTGCAAAAGTTCCAACATTAAAAAAACTTTGTGATTTTTTCCATTTAGTCAAAAAGCATTTTTTCCCCTCAAAACAAAGTATTTCAGAGGAAAAATGCCAGACCTTTAGTTGACTAACAGTTCTGAGGTGGGAAGGGCAAATGACATTCACAGCCCTTTTACTGATTGACTTGATTTATTAGGGTACAATTGTACCGTAACAGAAGTCATTCTGAAAGAATGCCTCATGCTCAGTTACATATTGCAAAATTTGGTGAAACAGCTCCATGGCATTTCTTTTGTAAGAAAAAAATATTTATGTCTAAAGAATTGACACCACTTCCATATGTAATTTCAAAATCAAGTTATTCTTGAACCAGCAAAAAAAAAAAGTGAAGCTATCTCAAGAACAGAAAAAAAGAGCAACATTGAGTATCTAMATTTCTGCAATTATATTTAATTCTAAGCCATTATTCACAGTAACTCATTTCAAAGGGATGGAAAGGCGGCCTCCTTCTCTATGGCCATGAGCTTCCCACGGAGAAAGCCAAGGAATTATGCACTGCCGTGAGCCTTCCACTGTTCTCAGCGTCTTGACTGAAACCACTATCTTTTTTTACAGCACAGATATAATATGACATAAAATACCGATGTCTTTCAAGCTGAATTAWGTGAATTTGTGAAAGAGGCTATCATACAACGAGTCCTACACTTTGTCAGGCCTTAATATGTTCCAGTAATTTCTATCAGAGCAGTAAATTCTGCCCGCTTTACAGTTTTCTGCAAATGTTGTATTGGGTCTGCAAAGGTTGCATCACATACATATTTGCAATGAAAGCCAAATAATTGAGTAAAAAAACTAGTTTTTGGTCTCCCAAACACACACTCTGACAAGCTCTTCCAAGTTTTGTACTAATATTTGACATATATACTATTCCATGAGCATTTGGAAAACATAAGCTCAACAAAATAACCAAGAGTTATTCAGATACCCCAAAGTGTACGAAGAGCCACAGAGCAGCCATAACTTAAACTAATTACTCAAGCTCTGGACAAGAGAACAGACCTCGTACCCTTCTGCTGGAAGCACCTACTTGTCTTTAACAGAATGGCTGCAATCCTGATGTTACTTTCCTTTGAGTTTCTGTCTTCTCCATGCAATGTCCCTCCCCATTCCCATCACTGGTTATTACATTGATTCAGCAACTGACTCCAAGGGAAAAAACACCGCTCACTAATTACCATCGAGTGGTGTTCATTCAGCACTTCAGTTTTCCTTGGAGGCTTCTTACCCAAACATGAACCCTCAACCAAAACCAACCTCAGCTGTTTCAACATTCTTTTTTTTTTTCCACCCCCCCCATATATATATATATATATATATATAAAAAAAAAAAAAGAACCAGACTAGTTGCAGCCAGACTTCTTGGCAATTTAACGTTTTTAACCAAAGTAATTTATAAATTATGCAAGCGGAATATTTATGTGAAGAATTTTGTGGGTTTTTTTTTTTTTAAAGGTGGGATTGGAACCGCTTTTATATAGTAAGTGACTGAGAAATATGAATGTTGCCTTGTGTAAACTTCACAGTAGCAACAACATTACAGAACAATTTTGCTTTTGTTGACGGAATATGCACATTTTAATTAAATATTTTAATTACRAGACAGCAGCCTCTATGGCTGTGAGAACTGAAAGAAGTTTGGGGTTTAATTTTTCCATTTGCCCTAATACAAAAAAAAAAAAGTGCAATTTAAACATAAGAGAATTAAGGAGTATTCGTTCTGCGGTAAGASGGGAAAGACACAGCAGGAACTAAATGAAGGACTTGAAAGAAGCAGGGCCGGCTGCCTATGAGGATCCCCCCGATTTGCACACCAAAGCCCCGGGACATATGGGGGAGAGTCTGCGCGGGGCCCCCCGGCGTCGCGAGCAGCCCCCGCGCCGGGGGACTTCTCCCCCAGCCAGAAACGGGGCTCGCRGCCCTTTCATGCTCCTCTGGCCTGTTTACCTTCCACAAAGGGGTCAGAGCGCAGGAAGAAATCCTGGCCCTACCAAGCTAGGGGACCTGCCACATGCGGGACTCCCGTCATCAATGGCAGCTCTGCTCACCGGCTTTAATGCAAAGCCCCAAAGCGGCACAGGAGCCCTCGGCTGAGCCCTGCCTGCTTCAGTCCCCTTTGGAAGCTGAAGCAACATTGGAGAAGCGCTCCGAGTGCAACTGGCGTGACACAAGTGCAAAGTAGTTGTCTCCAGGTTGGRTTTAGAAGATTACCAAGCAGCAAGATGTCAAACCTACACATTGCATTTTCCACATATTTACAAACAACAGTTTCAGAAAGGTATAATCGTATGCATATGGTAGATATATGTGTACACACACAAAGCGAATATCCCTTTTTTTGTTAGTGATTTCTGCATAGTTGGAGACCCTTGCTCCCCCTTCCCCTCCTGACCACCAAATTACCACTCAAGTCACGGTGCACTCTGCTGTGCTTGGAAATCCTCCAGCTCTGGACACTCCAGAAGAGTAAAGTCAAGGAGACAAAGGAAGAGAACGCAGAGATGAAGGGAACAAGAGGAAGGAAACTATCAAATATCACAACCCCAATAAACCATTACTTTTCTCCTGGATCGTCCAGGGGGTTAGTAGTACCTTAACTCCATGCCAAAAAAAACAGTAGTAGTAAATTAGTAACAAGTTAGTAAATGTACTAGARAAATGGTCACAGAGCAGATTGCTTGTAAATGCAACTTTGAATAATTTAYTCAGAAGCTCAAAGGAGGTATTAAACAGCACTTCATAAAATGCTATTTTGCATAGGGTGAAAACATGAATTCTGTCTAGATATGTAAGACTAGGGAGATAGAAAACAAAGTGTTTTAAACCACATCATATTAGCAGGAGAGCTRGCCAAGTGCTACAGAATTTGAAGTTTTCCAAAAAGGAAATATTTCAATAAAACTCATCTGCTGCAAAATCAGTTTAAATATTCCCAGCACATTTTTTTTTTTTAAGTAGAATCCCAACTTCAATGGATCAGGTAACATGTCTCAGTGAAACAAAGCATTCCTGCTTTCAGCCAAATAATGAGCAGGTTGCATTCAGGACCCTTTATTGAAAATGTGAATTGCTATTAAAGGAACACAGCAATTAAGTCACTGGGGCTAAATTGCCACAATCTCCCAATTTGCTCTAGGAGYGAGCTTTTTATGATATAGCCACCACAAAAGTTTCTTTGTGGAGACTCTCCTGCAGTGTGTCCTGGGAGAAGGCAAAGGTTTGAACGAGGCAGGGAACAAAAGCTGCCCCTGAACCTGGAGGAACCTTTCAGGATTGTCCATTGAAAGGCCTCAGATTCCCACTACCAACCTGACTCACCTTTGCCATGAAGTCACATATTTTCATTAACACAAAAGCTCCCTGGAAAAATCTACATAGTTTGCAAATGTTCCACCTTTTCACTGAGACTTTTCCAGCGTGAGGATGCATTGCTATTCCCATCCCAGCTCCATCTCCATGCTTTGGACACAGCTATGGCCAACCCATGAACACAGTAGAAGCTTCCAAAGCAAGTGATTCAGGAAGGGAGATCCCAGCTGGAGTCCTCTAGTTGCTGTTCTGCAAGATCTTAGTATAGATGCACAAATCTCACAAGTGTGATCTGGCTGACAGACACAATGGGCTCCCTATACAGGATGGTGTTATTATAATCCCTCCCTTGTGATGAAATATTCAATTTTCTTTTCCATTCTCAGAAAATAAAATAATAAAAAAAAGCTAAATTATCCAGTTTAGCAGGTCAATGTCAAAACCTCACATGAAAAAGAATCTTCCTAAGAGAGTTTGTTAAAACCTATATAATCAGGTTGGTAATGCTGCCCACAGGGAAAACCCATTAGCAGAAATCTCTAACCCATTTCAAAAAGCTAAACCGAAGTGGATTGGGGGGGTGTGCCTGTTTGCTGAATTGCAGGCAGTCCAACCCACCTGAGCACATGGTTTCATCTCCGTGCACTGATTTCCTCCTGCACGTTACTGTATTCGTGGTAGAGACCTGCTAGTGCAGCAGAGGTGGATTTAACCAGTAAAGTAGATGGTATCTTCTTCACAACTTCAGAAGAACGTTCTCAGCTTGTTTAAAGGGTTAAATTCTCCTCCTGCACTTCAACAGTCAGAAATTCTGTGCACTCTCTTTTTAGAGTACTCTTCCTTCCTCCCCAGCCACCAACACAATAGGGAAAGCTTTGTTATCATTAATCATCCTCAGAGCCCTAGGGATTGGGGGACTATGAACACTGCTGCAGTCCTGCTAGGGAAAAACCCACAGACACCAACCAAAGATTGTGTCCGAGATCACTTTTGCAGATATTGCAATGAGTGACTGGATGTATGAGGAAGAAGACATGGTTAATGGTTCATCTAAAATCAAAGAAACCAAATCTTTATTAATGATCATGGGAATTAATATTTTCAGGTAAAGGATTTGAGGTTTATTTAAAAAAAAAGATATTTCTGTGGTACATTTCCATGAAGAACCGTAATATGAAGAAAAAAGAAGGGATGGATTTTCATTCCAAAGCCAAATAATCTCTTGCACTGTGTGAAACACCCACAAGATACTAAAAGAGCTGAGTGGCATAAACAGAGRTGAAAATGCATCAAAAAAATCATTTCTGAGAACGATTGCCTTCACAGAGGACAATTTATACAAACTAAACACCTTAACTGGCAGTTACAGTACAAGTTTAACAGCATTTATTTGACTAATTTACCTTGTCAGYCTCGTAATGAATGGCTCCAAAAAAGCAGCCTGTCTTGTAATTTCTGGAGACTCTGGAGGAAAAGGATATCCTGTAGAAATTAAAGAAAAGAAACATGGCTGAGAAAACATTTGTAAATAAGTCATCAACATTCTGATTAGATCTGTAACTCCTTGATCTAAATGTCTGTTTTCTTCATGCAATCTGCCACGTAGAATTATTTTTAAAACAGTCAGTACATAAATAATCAAAACCAGCAAACAGAGTAATCCTGTTTTCTCAACAGACTTTTTATCTGCAGGTGCAAATTCTGCACCTATAAGTAACTATAAGTAACTTAAGTTCAATCCACTTAATGCCTGCTCTTTATAAGAACTATAATGCTACTACTATTATGTCCAGCTACCTACTTGAAGCTGCAGGATGGGAGCCTGAGCTATGGGGGAGGAACTAGGTTCATAAAAACTCCTCAGATGACACTCATGAACTCCCCAAACAACCCAGCAACACAAAATAAACCTAAAAATAAACCAGCTGCTTCTGATTGAGAGCCCAGCTTGAACAGCCCCATGCAGGTTGCATGTCGCATTTGTGCATAGAAACATGCAGACGCTGAGGAGCTGCACAAGCTCCCGTCCAGTTAAATGCTCTGCCAAGCTGCAGAAGAGTCATTCTCATGGGTAAYTGCAGTAACTGTGCGTGCACGTTGCGCCTGTGGCACTGCTTCTATTTGGCTAGCCTCGTGCTTCTACAATACCGATAATTTTAGTCTAATTTCTTCTCATTGCTTACATAGACAGCAAGACGCTGCATGCAGACGTAGTGTGCTGCAAGTCGAATCTTGTCTTGCTCTGTGGAAATTACAGAGCCTGTGTGGGCCTTCGCTCCCGGAGTGAGAGCAGAGTAGGAGGCAGCACRTGGACACACTTCTGTTCCTGCAAGATGGGGCTGGAAGACAAGGGCTCTCCTGGCACCGCCAAGACTCCCGTGCGTGAGGACACTGATACTTGTGCACACTGGCCAAGCCCACCACAACACACAGCTGCAGCAATGCCCAACTGCCATCACCC
>NW_020455469.1:75766-85766 GCF_003342845.1 Nothoprocta perdicaria | reverse complement strand
GTGTGGGKTTTTTTTTCCTCAGTATTCTCATCGTTCTCGCAGCCCGCTCTGCATCTGTGGGTTTGCCGGGAGGCCGGAGAAACGGGGCGGGCCTGATTGACCTGCACCGCTGGGCGACATCGATGCGGGTCGGGGACAGGGACATCGCTGGCGAGGCGATAAACAGCCCCATCGCCAATAGCCAGCACGCTGAATTTCCCTCGGTATCCGCTCGGTCGCCAGCGGCTTGTGCCGGGAATACGCTGAAGAGGGTCTGGATACCGTCACCCCCCCGGGAGCGGGGRAAGGAGAGCGGCCTCCGCTGCGCCCCTCACCGGGGTGTCGGGGCTGCCCTGAGCTGGCCGCGAGCCAGGCCGGGCCGAGTCCTGCCGCGGCGGGAGGCCGGTTTAGGCCCCCCCTCCCAAACCCATGGACACCCAAACCCCGGGTCCCTGGGGACCCGGGCAGGCGACACGGGGCAGCGCCGATGGGCCTGCGAGATGGGCGCAGCTCTGCTCCGCTCCGCGCACGGGCGGCCCGGGGCAGACTGCTCCGCGCTGCGCGGACCCGCTGCTGCTGCCTGCGCGTTTTGGGGAAGCTCTTCCCTTTTTCAACATGTACTCATGGAAATGCTTCCAAAATGTCTGGAAGAAGAAAAGAAAAAAAAAAGAGAGGGAGAGAGAGAGGGAGGGGGTTAGAAAAAGTAGGTGCGGATGAGCCCCGTGGAGCCTTTCCCTGCGCCTGGCTTTACCACCGCCCTTGCCACTGCGCGCCCGCGGGGTCACGTCTTCCTCTCCTCCTCCTTCCTCTCCCTCCCGAGGTGTCACACAGTGGGTCCCCGGCCGCTGGGCGCGCTCTGCAGCGGAGGCGAGCGGCGGATCGATGCGTGTCCCCCACTCCGCAACGACGCAGAGCTGTAAAACGGGGCCGCGGAGAAAGCAGCCGCCAGGCTGGGGCAGGGGCCGCCCCTCCAGCAGCCCCCCAAGCTGCCCGTCCCCCCTTCACCTCAGAGCCTTTCTTCGGGGCGGGGACACGGGGACACTTGGTGCCACTCGCGCTCTCACAAGCAGCTTTGCCCAGCGCTGGCCCCGGCAGGGAGGCAAAGCCGGGGGGGGAAAGGGGGAGCCGGGGGGATGCGTCTGGTCCCTGGGGTCCCCGCGTCCCCGGGGCGGAGCGGGGGGGTCGGTGAGGGGGGTCCCRGGGCACCGAGGCGCTCACTGCAGTTGTTCCACCCGACGTTATTGCAGATGCAGCCTCCTCCACCAAACAACAGATGCAGCCTCTAATGCAAATATTGCCATTTCCCTGCTGAATTAGCCTTGTCACTTAGCCCAGAAGCTGGCAGCGTTAAGCCAGCTTGCATTTTAATTTGGCCCTGAAGTTACTTATTTCATTATTGATCAAACATAATGCTGAATCAATGTTCATCTTGTTACCTGGGCCATTTCCATGTAATACAGTGATAGCACTGCCTGGAGTTACTCATTCCCATCCCAAAGTGACTTTACCATAAAATCAATGCTTGTTTGTTACTGATATAAGGCAGCATCTATTGGATGAAGAGCAAATAAAGCAGTTACGCAACTGCGCTCGAAAAGTTTAGGCGGAATATGTACATGAACAAAGACTTTGATATTTAAATGCATTTTATCGGCATCAAAATCATCCTTCCCAGGCCGATGGGACAGAAAATCTCAGGCTGAGAGATTATGGGCTTTGATACTGTAGGTGTTGCCGCTTGTAAACGTTACCGAGGAGCTATAGGAGGAACCGTTTCTGCACGAGAGTATCATTAGACAGCAGATGTGGGCTGGGAGCTCTTCCGGGCAGGGACTGTTTGGAAAAAAAAATAGTAATTAATACAATAGTAATTAATGATGGTGTCACCAGATTAGCCCCCGCGCAATGTTATCTTCAGTGCAGCTGCTGCTTTGCTCTGCTTTCCCTCTGCTAATAAACCGCGTGGCGGCCACAGAACTGTCCCCTTCCCTGGGGCAAAGGTGGCCAAAAARAAGGATCCCTCCCCGTCCCCACGGGCTTCCACGCGGGTCCTTCCGCGTGGGAATGGGCCGGTAGAGGCCCAAGAACCGCGTGCGTGCCCAAAATGCGCCAAAGCGGCTCATTTCGGAGGGCTGCRGAGAGCTCCTCACCGCGCGTAAAATATATTGGCATGAAATTAGTGAAGTGCACTAACAGGTTATAAATCACCCAAACGGTCAAACCACAGATATGAATCACAAATTCCTATAAAGATTAATGTTTCCTAAGATTCACAGCAATTATGCATTTTTTGGACAAAAGCCTTCTCCCGACGTCTCATTCCTGAACGCTGCCTTTTTTTTTTTTTTCCTCTCTCTCTTTTTTTTTTTTCTGAAGTCTTTCCAGGTTTCGGTGGGGGTTTCTAACGAGCGATTTACCAAAGGAAAGGTTTTATTAACACCTCTGGAAACTCTAAAGTTGGGAGGGAGGGAGAGCGGGGCCGGATAGGAAGGCAAGTAACACAACACGCTGACCTACTGGCACCATTCCGAGCGCAAACCCGCAGAGCCCCGCAATGGTGGGAAAAACTCGGCGCAAGGAGAGCCAAAAACTCGGAGCAAGGAGGCCCCCCAGGCCACCAGCGCCTACTGGTGGCCCTTACCTTTGCTCTGCCCGGGTGGCAAGCAGGGAAGGAAGGAGGGAGCCGAGAGGGACACGCTTTTCCAAGGAAACGGGCTGGCTGGAGACCACGGGAGCTGAGCTCTCCCAGGCGCTATTTTTCCTTTCTCGCCTCTGCACAGAACTGCAGATAATAGTTGAGGCTACAGGTAACTGAGCCTGTTCTTATTCAATTTCCCTAAATGGCCCGGAGAGCACTTAAAAGCCCAGAGAGCTTCTGGCCAGCATTTTCTTATTAACTAATTTCACTTCGATCCTATTAAAGTGTATGCTTTATAACCTTCAAATGAACCTCTCTCGCTCCCTCTCTCTCCATCTCTCTCTTAAAACAAAGCCATTATCTTCTAATGACGGAGTCGGGCTCTTAAAAATGCTGCTTCCCTCTTGCCACAGTATTGCAGGGCGCGCACACGCGTTTGAAAGTGCGAGCACACACCCCAACATACACCCCAACACACATAAATAAACCGCGGTATCTCCGCGCTCCCGACGCCTGAAGCGGAGGCTCCGAGCAGCTGCCATGGGCAGAGGGCGCTAGAAAATATTATCGGGGGAGACTTGCTTTATTTCGCTCTGGGAAAATCTCTGCGATAATGGCTTTTAAATGGACACATATATTTACCATTTTCAAACGGGTTCTGCTGTTTCCTGGTAACGTTCACCGCAAATGGTAATAATAAAAGATGAAGTATTTTTTCTCACCTTAGGTCATTAGATTTACAGACAAGGTACTAAATCATTTTGGCTCCCCAAACCTTTAAGGAGAGGCGAGAGCTCCCTTCCCCTTCTCCTCCCCCTCCGGAGGAGACCTGGGACGGGAAAGGAGACAAAACAGTCGCTACGGCTCGGGAAAAGGCTCCCCCAAAGAGTTTACCACTTACCACTACTACCAGTACTAACAGTAATAATAATAATAATAATAATAATAATATAGTTGACGCCGGCTGCAGAGCGCAGATTGTCAGTGGCCTCTTCCCAAAGCCTCAACACGAAGGGTCATTAATTGTGTTTTCTTTCCAAATCATATGTCACTGCAATTAACAGATTCTGATCAGGAGACTCCGTTCAGATTGATTCCATATGCGATAAGGAATGTGCAGCTTGTTATCTATCTGTCGCCTTGGAATTATGGAAAAGCTTCAAACGTGTAATTTGAAGAGTCTTTTACCCGTCTCTTTGATCTTTCCTCTTATTCTTTTTAACTCTTTTCTAACTGCGGCGCTCCCCCCCATTCACTTGCCTGGTTATCCCCTCCCCTCGGTGCCTTTGCCCCGTGTCCCGGCCGTGGGTTTCCCCGTGCGGCT
The DNA here is from genome assembly GCF_003342845.1 of Nothoprocta perdicaria. Classification (NCBI taxonomy): domain Eukaryota; kingdom Metazoa; phylum Chordata; class Aves; order Tinamiformes; family Tinamidae; genus Nothoprocta; species Nothoprocta perdicaria. Next base: position 81,825 of record NW_020455469.1, on the reverse strand, counting down.
GCACCGCGAGCACCCCTCGAGCGGTACCTCCCGCGGCCAGGTAAGGGGCTGAGCCCCGCCGCCCCCAGCCCAGGGAGAGCCGGCGGGCCAGGGCCGGTCCCTGGGCCGGTGTGAGCGCGGCAGGGGCAGGGCGAGCGCGGCGGTGTTTGGGCTAATAAATCAGAGCAGGGCAGCCCGTCGCGACAGGTCCCGTCCTGGGGACACGTGTCGGCCCGACCGCCGACCCCGCGCTGCTCCGCGACGGGACGGTCTGGGACACCCCCCTCTCCAACCTTCCCCCCGCTTCCGCAGCGCAGTCGCTTCCAACCCACTCCACTCCGACTCCCGGCCCGGTCCAGTCCAGTCTGGCCCGGCCCGGCTCCGGACCACCCCCGCACGCTCCGGGCCGCCCCTCACCCCCCTTTACCGCCTCCCCCCGCGCTTTGGAAGCGGGTTTCGCGTGGGCGCCGCTCGCTCCCGCAGCCCGCGCGCTCCGGCCGCGCTTCCTGCCCGTTCCGTTCCCATTAAGAGACCATCCCTCATCCTCGCCCTGACCCGGATTCATTCGCCCCCATAAATTTCTCGCCTACCGGCTCTTCTCCCCCGCTCTTCCCTCCCCTCCTTCGGCTCCCCTCCGGGTGCAGCGAGCCCTGCCTCCTCTCCCCCCGCGCCAGATGAACCGCTATCGATTGCGTTGTTGATTAAAAATCTATCGCGATGACCCCAGACAGCAGCCGCACATAACAAAATAATCTCGGCAGCTTTAAAAAGACGGCAAATGGGGCGCAGTGGGGACCCCTCTCTCCAAGGCGCGGAGCGCCCGGGTTGCAGCGCCCGCCAAGTCCGGCCCGTCTGAAGCCCCAGGGCCGAGGGGGAGAATTTCCCCGCCCGGCCACGGGTTTGCCGGATTTTACAAACTCTCTTCCTCTCTCTCTGTCTCCCCCGCCTCATTTTCTTTTCCACGAAGCAGATATTTTTTAAAAGTCGTGGTCTGCTCTTCCGAACCGCCCGCCGAGCCGCTCCGCATCACAGCGGGCTGGGCTGAGCGATTCGTGCCGAAGAGTTTGCTGGAAACCAGGGCATGGGGATTCACTGCCTGTTTTCCCCTTGGAATTAAAAAAGAAATAAACATATATCTGAATTTAATATTGTTATCTCCTATGCATTATACTATCAAAGCCCATTACAGGAGCCACGTTGAATAGAGGAAAATAAATTCCTCCAACCCAGAGTTGTTTTTTGCACTAGATTAGCAGATAGGAAATGCTATAAAGATGAACTTAATACGATTAGAGATGTTTCCTACAGATTTTCATATATTGATTCAGGGAATTTTAATTCTGGAGCTTGCTTTGCTATAATCCGCATTTATTACAAGCTGATATAGTTTTATTATAGCAAGCGATCAAGGTCGATTCCTTTAACAGCATAATCTGACATGAATTTCATTTTTAAAGAAATGTAGTTATAAAAATCCATACTGTGGGCACAGTGGTTAGATTGTACCTAAATCATATTTTAAAGGCAATAAATCCGCAGAGCGTTTAAGAGCAGAGGGGAATGTGGATACACGGCTCCCCTGCACACACAATCCCAACTCCTTACAAGAGCCCTCAAACTTTATATATATGTATAAATGCTGAATTTTTAGAGAGCAGGTAAGGACGGCAGGTTCAGCTCGCCTCTTCAGATCGCCCACGGCAAACGCGGCCCTACAGGTTGTATAAACTTTTTAATGTTTCACTTAAGCCTCTTCCTCTAACAAAAGCATAACGACCCAGGATACACTTGCGCTTTCCAACCCCGCGCTGCGATTGAACTGCCGTTTAACTAGCCTCAAAACGCTAAATTACAGCTCACACGCTGCCTTGAGAAAGAGGGGGGGAAACATCCCGTAATTCGGCATGTGCGGAGCATAAAAAGGCTGTCCCGTGATTAAAACACCTCGCGACGCCCTCGCCGCAGCCCCCGGCCGCGGGGCCGCTGCTCGCGAGCAGATCCCCCTGCGCCAGGTACTTCCTTCCAGCCCCGCCGTGCTGCAGAACACAGGGAATAAGCAAAATGATCATAAATTTCCTAATTAGAGATTTCGCACCAAGACAAAAAGGTGTTAATGAGTTTAATTCCAGTGCCTGTCATTGTCCCTTTTTTCACACCACTTATTTACTAATGGCCCAGAGGGCTGCTCCCGTCTCTCCTTTGTTAAGATTTTAATTTGCCTTCTTTTCTGCCTTTGATGTAAAATTGTGACCTACAACTCTTTGAAGTCCCTTATTAGGAGGAAAATTAACTTAGCTTTTCCACTGTATCTGCCCACTGTTAGCCCAGACAAAACGTGGAGAGCTCCTTAAAGATTCAGTACATTAGGAAATTTTCTTTAGTGTAGCTATGGAAATGCAAATGTTAAAGAAAAAAAATCTAATAGACTTTTAAATCTATATTAGGAGGTGTAACCCTTGCCAGGGCCGCGGAGGGGGAAGGGAAGGAGGGAATATCTTAATAAAGAAACCAAAATGAGCCCGGGATAGAAAAGGCTGTAAATTTCAAAACCTGGAGAGAAAAGGAAAGAGAGAAAAAAAAAAAAAAAGAAAGAAAAAAAGAAAGAAAGAAAAAAAGCAGGGGGAGGGAGGAGAGAACCTTTATTTTTAAATGTCACCATAACTTTTTCCTGTGCCTCTCGTGTGCCGTTTCCAGCTGACACCCTAGCTTCCTATGCCTTTGCTTGGCTGAGTGGGGGGAGGTGGGGGGAGGAAGAGGGGGAGTTAGGGAAGAAATTATATCTAAATCTATCTCGGGATAATTAGAATACCATGAGGCAGGGTTAAACCTTTGTAAAACACACAACTGATTGGCGATTGCTAAAAGGAGATTTGAAAGCAAGTCAAATCAAAGATCGCTAGGTGATCACACAGACTTTGAAAAAAAAAAAAAAAAAAAAAAAAAAGGCAGGGACAAACCCGGCGAGAGCAGCTCCGGGCACGAGAGAGCGAGCGAGGGAGAGAGAGGGAGCGCGAGAGACTTAAAAGAAATAGGAGGGGCTTGCGGGAGACTAGAAATGTCAATCAGAGCTCCGAGTCCCAATAATCTCGGGCAATCTGTTAGGACCTGACCTGGGTCCACTCAGATCAATAGGGAAAGTGGGAGCAGCGAGCGGAGCGGCTGCCTGGCGCGGCGCTGCGCGGGGCCTCGCGGAGCGGAGCGGCTGCGCGGCCGCCCCCATGCCTGAGAGCTGAGAGGTGCGCGCGGGCGCGCGAGGAGCGGCGCAGGAGGCAGCGCGGAGGAGGAGGAGGAAGAGGCAGCGCGGAGGCAGCGCGCGGGCGGGCGGGCGCCCCGCGGGGCCCCGCGCCGCTCGCCATGTCCTTCCCGCAGCTGGGCTACCAGTACGTGCGGCCGCTCTACCCGCCCGAGCGGCCGGGCAGCGGCGGCGCCCGCGGCGGCGCCGAGCTCGCCCCGTCCGGGAGCCTCTCCAACGTGCTCTCCTCCATGTACGGCGCGCCCTACGCCGCCGCGCAGGGATACGGAGCCTTCCTGCCCTACGCGGCCGAGCTGCCCATCTTCCCGCAGCTGGTAAGCGACCCGCCGCGGCGAGCGCCGCGCGCCGGCCTCGGCCTCCGCGGGGGCACCGCGCGCCCACTCGCGAGGGGGATCTCGGCCGCGGAGCGAGCGGGGGCTGCGGGTCTCGGCGGGGTGAGGCCGGCGGAGGCGGCGGCCGCAGCGCTGTCCCCGCGGAGGTGCCCGGGCTGCGCTGGCTCCGCCGGGGCCGGGGCGCGAGGGCAGAGCGGGGGGCACGGGCGGAGCGCGGGCGCTGGATGGGGAAAGGAAAGCGCGGCGCTCGCGCGTCTCCTGGGGAAGATTTGGGGCTTGAAGCCCCCGCACACGGGCGCAACGGGGGCCGCGATGCGAACGGACCGAGCCGGGCCGCGCCGTCCGGGCCGCTCCTCACTCGCCCGCCTTCCCCCGTGCAGGGCGCGCAGTATGAGCTGAAGGAGAGCCCGGGGGTACAGCACGCCGCCTTCCCCCACCACCACCCCGCTTTCTACCCCTACGGGCAGTACCAGTTCGGCGACCCGTCGCGGCCCAAGAACGCCACCCGCGAGAGCACGAGCACGCTCAAGGCCTGGCTCAACGAGCACCGCAAGAACCCGTACCCCACCAAGGGCGAGAAGATCATGCTGGCCATCATCACCAAGATGACCCTCACCCAGGTCTCTACCTGGTTCGCCAACGCGCGCCGCCGTCTCAAGAAGGAGAATAAAATGACCTGGGCCCCCCGCAGCAGGACTGATGAGGAGGGCAACTCCTACGGGAGCGACCACGAGGGGGAAGAGGACAAGAGGGAGGACGAGGAGGAGATCGACCTGGAGAACATCGACACCGAGAACATGGAGAGCAACAAGGACGAGCTGGAGGACGAGCTGCAGGATGCTGAGCTCCTGCACTCCGACTCCAAGACGGACTCGGAGGGCTCCGAGGGCTTTGAGGACCTGCCCGGCTCCGAGGAGCGCTACCTCAAGGGCGCCGAGGGGGAGCCGCACCACCTCCACCACCACCACCTCCACCATCACCACCACCACCTCCACCACCACAAGTGCGAGCTTCCCGCCGCCGCCGCCACCACAGCCCCGGCCGGCCTCGAGCCCCTCAAGGCGCCCCCGCCACCCCCGCACCACCTCTCCCCGTCGTCCTCCGCCTCCTCCTCCCCGACAGACGGCACTTTGGGCGGCTCCGCGCCCAAGCCCAAGATCTGGTCGCTGGCCGAGACGGCCACGAGCCCGGACAACCCGCGCAAGTCGCCCGGCGCCAACTCGCCCCCGGCGGCCGCCCCGCAGCCGCTGCCGCCGCTGCCGCCCCACAGACTGATGCCCCCCTGCCCGCTGGGCAAGTTCCCCAACTGGACGGGGCGCCCCTTCCACCACCAGCACCACCAGCACCACGCCGCGCACCCGCTGGCCTTGCTCGGGCCCCCGCACCTCCTGGGGCTCGGAGCCGCCGCCGCCGCCCCCGCCGCCTTCCCGCGACCCGCGGAGCCGGCGCAGAGCGCGGAGCCCGCCGGAACAGGTGACCGCTGAGGGGACGCGACGGGACGGGACCCAGCGGGACGGAGCGGGCGCGCGGGGCCGGCGCGGAGCCCCCCCGGGCCGGGCCGGGTCGGAACCGGCCGCTCTCCCGGCGCAGCCGCGGCCGGAGCCGCCGTCGGGGCCCGCGCAGCTCGCGCGGCGGCGGCGCCGCTTTTCCGCTCACTCGCTCGAAAATTTACCTTCCTCCAATGGAGATTTTTTGTTGTTGCTGTTGTTGCTGCTAAAATCGCCCGCGCGGTAGCTCTTTGTGGGATAGACCCAGCCGTAAGAGCCGCGCTCGTCTTTTCTTCTTGTCTTCTTTTTTTTTTTTYCTCCACTTTTTTTTTGTGGTTATTTCTGCAATAAAATGACCTCTCTCTCATTTTTTTCTTTTCTTTTTTTTTCCTCTTGTCATATTTGCAACTTGATAAGAAAAGATCTAAGCGCTAGTGGCTTAATTCAGGAATGGGGGAGAAAATAAAATGGGCGCTATAAAGGAACACTTTTTTTTTCTTCTTCTCTTTTTAGATCGATCTAGTGCCTTGGAAGTAGAGAAAAAGTTAATAAAGACAGCTTTCCAGCCCGTTCAGAGGCGGTAAGAGATTACTTCCTCGATCTCCTAAGAATATATAGAGAGAGTTGTAAGTGGTTAGCTTATTTTCTCCTCTTCTCTGGCTCCTTTTGTAGGGCGGTAACTTTTTCTGCCTTAGCAGTGTGGTGGGTTATTCTGATTTCTTTTTTTTTGTTGTTATTGTTGGCTTTTTTTCCCCTCTCTCTTTTTTTCTTTTTCTGTTAATTCCTGTGGATTTTGCGAGTGGTTCCTCGCAGAGAGCCAAGTTGTGTGAACGTTTCTTCCGCTGCTTGGATTTTGTTTTTCTCCTGTCAGAAACGCACAGGGAACACAGGAGGGGAAGGAAAAAAAAAAAAAAAAAAAAAAAAAAAAAACTCAAGCTCGTGTTATAGGCAGCTCAGGCAAATATCAGGCCTGGATAAAATCAAATAAAATGACTTCTTACTAGTCTC